>NW_022900947.1:52112250-52215179 GCF_012274545.1 Fukomys damarensis
AGCTCTTTTGCTGTCATAAATTTTTTTTTAATTTTATTGAGTTTATTGGTACATTTTAGGGATGCAGTACAGTTACATTCATTGTTGGGATCTTGTACCTCTACATGACAAGTCTTGATTCTCATTTTTTCCCCACCCCTGCCCTCATGACAAGTCTTGATTCTCATTTTTTCCCCTTACCCCTGCCCGCCCTTCACCCCCTCCTCCCCACCCCATCTACAAACACTTTATTCTCCTCTTTTCGTTCTCTCACATTAACCTGAATCAAAATCACATCCTCACTTCCACTTCCCAGTGGCTCCTGTCCGAAGAGTGCAGCTTAGGAAGCAGAAAAGTCCACATCCCCGGCAGCATGAGGGCACCCCCACCGCACTGCCCTCCCTTCATTCAGAGCCTCCCAGCTCTGCGTGTCTACACCTCGTTTAGATGAATGCCGTCAAACAAACACTGAGCCCGGGCTGAAAAACTTGAGGTCACTGGAATGAGATTTCAAAACCTGCAAATCCCAAAAAACAGGGATCGTGTTAATAGGCATTAACCTTTCTGCAAAATGGGAGGTACTTCATTTGGAATACTTATTTCCAGCTCAAGTTATGCAGTATAAAATTATAAATATTAATACAAAATGAAAAAGCAAAATACGTAAACAGGAAATTCATAACGAATTAAAAGCTAAAATTGAAGCACTGCTCAATAGCTTAGATAAAAAGTATCTGATCAAAATTAAATTAAATGAAAATGAATCATTTTCACATCTGAAGTATGCTTTTCAAATAAAAAGACAAAATTTTCAGAAACTTATTCCTTTCTCTAATATCTGAATTCCTGGCTAGAAGTGGAGTTCGATGATAGAGCACTTGCTTGTCTAGCAAGATTCTGGGTTCAACCCCCAGCACTAAGAAAACAAAGCAAAACAAAAATCAAAAAATCTAACAGTAGGAATTACAAGATAATGGTTAAAATGTGATATTAGCAGAATCAACCTGTCCTCTTTAAACTCTAATTTTATTATGTATGTATGTATATATGCAGTTTTTTATTATTTTTGGTACTGGGGATCGAACTCAGGACCTTGTGCTTGCGAGGCAGGAGGTGGCACCACTGAGCTAAATCCCAGGCCCAAACTCTAACTTTAGGTAAGAGCATATGCACTATGCCACTATTGATTTTACTGAATTGATATATTTTGATACTTTATAAATATTCACTACTTAGTCATATTTACTCACTGTCTCATTATAACTGCAGGTACATGGAAGAAAGAACATCATCACTGTAACCTGTCATCATAGACACTATTAATTGTTATTATCATAGGAAGCAAATATTTATTTAGTGTTTTAAGTGCTTATAAGAACTATGTATATAGTTCCCTATTAGTTAGAAATTATTATTTATACTGTAACAGACCCAAAATCAGAGGTCGCTAGCAGAAATGAAATCCGATTCAAATCCATTTTACTCTGTAGTTAGTGTTTTTGCCAGATTTGAGAGATTATTTTTATTTGAGCCTCTCTTCCTCTTTATTATTTCATGTTTGGGATGCATAAGAATGCATGCATATAAAGGAGTTAGCACATGTGCACACCACACCTTAGTCCTTTTCACTTCTTCATACTCGATGCAGCGTGGAGGTGACATTAACAGGACGGCTGACCAGCGGTGACTGGTGGCGTTTCTCAAACAAAACCAACAAAAGTAATTTCTGTTCTACTAGAGGGCTTGAGGGAGAGTTGTAGAGTGAAATCAGGATGTAGGAGATACCAACAAATGTGAAGACACAGACCTCCCTCACAATAAAGGGCACCTCCCCGTCTGCCCAGTCCAGATCAACCCTGAATGAGAGGGACTCACACATAGGGTATGGGTAAACAGACGGACCTCAGCAGTCTCCACTAACTCCACAAAAGCCTGAGAGATTCTCTGCAGTCCTCTCAGCCCTAAGGCTTGTTTGTGGCACCACTGGGAAACCCATGACTCTTCATCATCTTGGAGAAGGCCAGCCCACTTTCTTACCTCCTCCTCTTGAGTGGCGTTACACTGCACTGTTGGTCATGTCCACGCCTCTGCAGCCTCAGGAAGCTGCCAGCCTCACCAGCCCACTTTTCTGCATCCCCACAAAGCAGAAGAGTGATCTGGACAGTGCAGCTTACCTGGATGAGCCCCAGGGAAACAGTGGGTCAGACTCTCCTGAGGAACACAGTCAGAGGAGGCAGCATAAAAACACCCATATCGCCCTCAACAGTAATGGACACCGTATCCAATCCTCCAGTACAACCCAACCCCTTGACTCTCTCAGACTGTGAAGAGCACCCTGACCTTGCTGGTGGAAGTGCTGCACCATGCCCACCTAGAAATGTCAGAGCAGGCCAGTCCCGGCACGACTCATGAAGTCGTACACATACATGAAGTACATACACACCACTGTATGTGCCAGGATCAGAACTTGTAACAAACCAGTCCTGCTAGGAGTGCCAAATCCCAGCTAATACAGCAATCCCACAAAACCCAGTAGCCCAGGTGACTGAGACACCCAAGGGATTAACTGATAGTGAACATAGCCAAAGAATGTCCATAGTCACTTCACCACTGTGCACACCTAGAACCAATCAAAACACCGTCACCCTAGGACATGTCTTCAGGACAAAATCTTTTACAATGAAAGCTGACTTTTCATATAGGCAGAGGCAATCAATTTGCCAGATGTAAAAATATCAACACTGGGACACTAAAAGCATAAAAAGCAAGATAACATGATGCCTCCAAAGGAATGCAATAACTCTAACAACTGAAAAGAAAATTGATGAAATGATTGAAAAAATAATTTAATATTTTAAGGCTGTTGTAACATGATAAAAGATAATTCAGACAGTACAACAAAATTAGGAAAGCAATCCAAACTATGAGTGAGAAATTCAATGGAGATAATCAAAAAGAATCAAACAAAATGCTGGTGCTAAAGAATACAAGAAATGAAATAAAAAATACAGTTAAAACTCAATAAGATGCTAATCAAACATATGAATTTCTTTTGTTTAAATGTTTTTATTTTTAAATGTCATAATAACTATGTATTTGTGGGTTAAAGTATGGCATTTCAATGCACTTATACAACATGCTGAGAAGCTTTCTTTTCCCCTGTATGTGAGTTTCAAATGCAAGTGGTGCTAGCTAACAAGCTGTACATAAACAGCCTAACTTTTTTCATTTGTGTGGTTCCATTGTAGATAGAATAGATATATCCATTTGGATATATCCAAATGATAGAATTTCATTTTTATGACCAAATATTCCATTGTGTATATGTTTCACATTTTCTTTATTCGCTCATTTGTTCATGGATGTTTAAGTTTTTTCCACATCTTGTCTATAGTGAATAGTGCCAGAGTAAACATAAAAGCAGAGATGTCTCTTCAAGATGGTGATTTTAATTCTTTTAGGTATATACCCAGATTACTAGATCATGTGCAGTTTAAATTTTAGTTTTTTGAGAAACTTCTATACTGTTCTTCATAATGGCTACACTAATTTACATTTTTACCAATAGCATTTGAGAGTTTAGCTTTCTCCATTGCTTGCTAGCATTTGTAAATGGTGTGAGGTGAGGTCTAACTTCATTACTTTTTATGTGGAAAGCCAATTATCCCGGATGACTATTAAAAAGACTGTTCTCTTTTCCATTGGTTTGAATGGTTGACAATCAATCAATTTAATGTGAATATTTCATTTTGAGGTTTTAAATTCTATGTCATGAATCTATATGTTTCTCAATACTACTGTGTATACTGTGTTGATTACTGTTATTTTGCATTAGGTTTGCTTTTAGTTTTTATGGGAACATTTTAGGTATGCAATACAGTTACATTCATTATTAGGATCTTGTATCTTTACATGATGTATCTTGGTTGTTATTTTTCCCCCATTCCCCTGACCTCCATTCACCCTCTCCATCCTTCCCTATTTGCAAAGTCTTTGTTTCCATATTTTTCCTTTTCTCTTATTTTTTCTGTTCCCTTTGTACCTTTCCCCTACCCCTCCCACTTCCCCTATACCTTTAGACCTTTATTCCTATTACACAATATCAATTAAACGTATTGTTTGTTATTTACACTTTTACTTTATCACACCAGAGATATTATTTGGTATTTACACATGTGTCCTATTAATTTCACTTAAGAGTATGCCCTCAAAGTGCATCCACTTAGCTATAAATGTCTCTAGTTTCTTGTTCTTTATGGTTGAGTAGTAGTCCATCTTATAAAAACAAACTACATCTTCTTTATCCAGTTTCCAGTTGATGGGCAATTAGGCTATTTCCAAGCTTTAGCTGTTACAAACTGCGCCGCTGTAAACACAGGTGAGCATGTATCACTGTGGTATGATTCTTTTAATTCTTTTTGGAAGATACCCCATTAGGTTTTGAGATTGGGAAGTGTGTGTTCTCCAGTTTCTTATTTTTTGAGATTTTTCTCTGTGCTTCTGGGATCCTGGAGTTTCCAAATTAATTTTAATATCAAATGGTAGTTCTACAAGGAATGAAGTTAAGACTCTAAGAGAGATTGTATTTGATTTGCAGATCAATTTAGGGAGTGTTTTCATTTTAGGAAGATTAGGTCTTCCAACCCATGAACATGGGTGTCTTTTTATTTATATAGATCTTATTTCTTTTAACAATGCTCTTTAATTTATGTTATATTTCTTCTTTAAAATTTATTCCTAATTATATAACCATCTTAAATGTAATTTTCAATTAGCTGTTTTGTTAATTTCATTTTTTTGGTTTTTTTTCTATTGTATAGAAATAAAGTTGATTTTTGTATGTTCATCTTGTATCCCATACAAGATCTTTGATGAAGTCTTTCACTGGTTAAAAAGTACGGTATATAATAGAGTCCTTATGTATATTAGATAATGTCATCCTTAAGTAGAAGTAATTTTCTTTCTTTCTTTTCAGTGAGTCCCTTTCATTTTTTTTTTTTTTTTTGCCTAAAATTGCCCTAGCTAAAATTTCAAGTCCAAGTTGAGTAAAAACAGTGGGATTTATTGTTGTCTTGTCCTTAATTTGGGGAAGTAATATTCAATTTTTTACCATTCACTATGATGCTAGCTGGTTTACATCCTGCCTCAGCTGTACTGGGATTATAGGTATGCAACACCAGGCTTGGCCCAATTTTTTAACCTATCAAAATGTGCAAGCATTTTAAGAACTGGAAGTACAGAAATCATTATTATTATTAAATAATTACTTTCTGATGCTAAATAAACATCAGTGCTGACATGCATTAATGTATAAACTGTTAACACTAAGATGAACGCTTAATGTTCAAAGATGCAAGTATAATTTAGAAAATGAATATTGTTCCTCTATACCAGCAATGACTAATTGGAAAATCTTGGGCAAACTAAGGTATCTATTATAGAATAAATTTATAATATAGTTTACCTCTATGAAGTCATGGTTGAGAATTCACAGGCTGAGTCACTCACAGATTTTTCCTTACAACCTAACTAATAATTGTTCACAGAAGCCCCTGAAATTTCACAGAAACTACAAATATCCTCTCCAATTGTCTGTTGTTGTTGTTGTGGTTGTTTTTGTTGTTGTTTTCTTGGGAGGTTTGTAAGTAGCCAATCCCAAAGCCTTATTCAGTTCTCCTTGCCGCTGATTGGGTGTTGCCCTGTAACCAAGCCATCTCCCAGATGCACCAGCACGAGGGCAAAGGACATCTGCACAGGTAAGAACACCTTAACCTAGAAAATGAGGCTTTACATGATCAACTGAGAACTCAGTCACATGAAGTGAGAAGGTGTGGTGGGGTTTCTTAAGGCCCAACTTTCGGTCACCACAAGGGTCCGGGATAAACTCTGCATGCTGTGAACACCAAACTGAAGACAGCAGGAGGCCTCTGAGACCCTTCCTAGGGCTGGCCAAGGTTGCTAAAATACTGACCACCCTCCATAGTGGACAGCTGATCTGGGGTTGCTGTCAGGAAGGCCACAGGGCAAGAAGAATCAAGAGACTGTAAGGGTCAAGGAGGGCAAGATTTTGTAACAAGGTGGAAAATAAAATATCAGCCATATTACAAATAAATACCACTTGGCTATCTCAGTGCTTATTCTACATGAATAAACAAATAATATAAAGTCAAAACATGTCTAAGCCTAAGTCAAACGTTTCTAAATAGGGGAAGTGCTTAGGGATAGCCAGATGGTAGTCTGAACCTCTACTGCTGGGCTAGATATTTTGGCACCATAGTAGCAAAGCCATTGAAAGTATGCTGCATAATTGTGGCTTCTACGCATATGTGACTCCCCCAAAGAATTTGCCAGACCCTCCCCTCAAGAGAAGACAATGGCTACCTACTAAGGAAGGAATAAAATGGACTCACTATCTGCTCATGGAAATTCATTTTCAATTATCTTTAAGTGCCAGAGTGCTGTAACAGTATTTTTCACGATGAGTAAAATCAGAGTATCAGAATTGTTTTAAAAAGCAAAGGTATCACTCATCAAAGGTAATTCTTATGCAATCAGCACTGACTTTCTAGGAAGACATTTTACCTATTTAAACATCCTTCTACAAGCCCCATTTCCAACTCTCCAGAAGGACACAATTTGAAAATGACAAAACCACAATCAGAAAATTTCCCTTTGAATACTCGTTCCCCAAGCTGTGCCCACTGAGTTAGGAAAAGGAAGCTTAGGGGTCCAATTACTGTGCCTGTGGAAAAGCAGGTTCTGAGGCCTTTGAGCATGCACTAAGTTAGTTAGTTCATTGAATATAAGTGATTTTCATTCTCTGACTCATACCGGTGTAATAGAGGCTTATTAGCATTGTAGAAATAGGAATAAAAATGCTGGGTGAATGAGAAAGAACGGCTAATACCTGCTTTCTGTTTAAAAAGGGTTTTAATGATAACATAAATACAGATTTGGAGAGCTATGAAAAACCCGACTTGCCTGTAATCCTAACACGTTTTAGAGTGTCCGTCTCATAATATCCTTATTGCACCTAGAGCTGGGGTGACAGAGGCACAAATCCCAGACAAAAGCGAGCACCTGAAGATACAAGGCCACGGAGTCAGAAAAAGCCGGGCACAACAAAAAAGTGCCGGCATGTTACTTTTGTTACCATTTCCTTTCCAAAAGTTGCCTGCATGAGAACTAAAAGCCAGACTTCGATAAAAGAAAAGGAAGCAGTCCACAAAAGATTCTTACGTTTCTTTAAAAAAAAAAAAAAAAAGGATGATAAAACTACTGCAAAAATGTACTTATGTATGCTCTCTCTCTCTCTCTCTCTCTCTCTCTCTCTCTCTCTCTCTCTCTCCTCATATGTTAAGTTCTAAATTGACACACCTGACAGCTTTTAAGGGTCTCAAGGAACTTCACCAGCAAGTAATCATCCCACCATTTCCCATTACCAGCAGAAGGCTTGAAAACCTTGAGTGGAGCTCGGTTGGAGCCATCAGGTCCTGTTATCACACAGAGACACGGACAGCAGGTTGCAGACCGAGTGCAGAAAGCATCAGCGAGAGACTCGTCCCTTCCCTGTGCTGCAGCCACTCTTTTTCCCAAAACGTGCTGTACTGCATCAGCCAGTGATAAGGACAGCGCATCCTAAGAGTTCTTTTCTCTATCAGAGCATTAGTAGTACTTCCTACGTATTCATTTTATTCTCTCCTATAGAATACATTTTAGTTAAACCAAATTGCATGTAGAAAAATCTCCTTATTTAAAAAAGAAGCCTAAAAGCCATCGCCGAAACTAGGCTTGGTGGTACCTGTACCTGAGCACTGCGGAAGGCTGAGGCGGAGGCACTGCCAGTTCCAGCCCAGCCTGGGCAACTCAGCAACTCAGGGATACTCCTCTCGAACTAAAAAACAAAAATCAAAAGAGCTGGAGATGTAGCTCAGTGAGAAAGGCTCTGGGCTCAAACCCTGGTGCCAAAAAGAAAAAGAAAACAATAGCAGCAAAAACTTTCGGAGTCCATTCACTGGTTCACTGTGGTGCGGAACCAGGAGAGCGAGACAGTGGGAGGAATGAGACAGCACTGGAAATGAAAGTAGCAGAGATGAGTTTTTCTCTCATACTGATAGCAGAAATGAGTATAATCACGGATCGTCAATACTTAATAGTAATGAATATATAAATAAAAACAACGAATCTTTTTCAAACAAGGAGCCAAAACACAAAATTTGAAAAAGAAAACTTTATCTTTAATCAAAAGTGAGAAAGGAAAAAATAAAGAAAGCTTGCTAGGTATAAATGCCAAAGTAAATGTTAGAAATATGCTCTTATACTAATTATATACAAATTGAACTAAATCTATTAATGATATAAACTCTTAAAATGAGCTTTTCCCAAATAAACCCAGCAATATATTACTCAAGAGGCACAAAAAATAGATACAAAAAGATGGAAAACAAAGTTATTAAAAATACTTCTTAAGCACTACGTGCTAACACAATATAAAATAATAAATTTCATAAAAGAAAAATGCAAACAGCACAATAAAAAAATAACAGGAATAAAATATAATTATCATGAATATACACTCTCAATAATATAATCTCAAAATACACAAGGCAAAAACTAAAATAATTACAAGGAAACTTGGTTTTTTTTTGTTTTTAGTAGAAATTTGAATACATCCATCTAAAAGCTGATGGAGCAAGCAAAATAGATAATAGGAACTATGCTTTTAACAAATTTAGTCTAATAGATATATTGGAAAGTACATGTTCAGTTAGTATAAAATGTGTATTCCTCTTATATGATAGAAGATAGCAAAAGTTTCATTATGAAACACATTCCAAATAAATTTTGAAGGTCTAAATAAATTTTGAAGTCTTATTAAGATATAAATTACATTCCTTTAAAAAAATTTTTTTTGGTTTTTTGAGACAGGGTCTCACTATGTAGTTGAAACTGATCTGGAACTCACAATGTAGCCCAGGCTAGTTTTGAACTCACAGCGATCCTTCTGACTCAGCCTCCCAAATGCTGGGATTATAGGTTTGCACCACCATGCCTGGCTTAAAATATTTTTTATTTTTATTTGCTATATAATGATTGTATGTTTTCTGTGAAGACATGCATGGAGAGAGTACAGTGTGATATTTTAACATGTTTATATAATGTCTAGTGATCATGTCAGGATATGTGAAATGCCCATCACCTTAAACATTGATTATTTCTTTGTGTAGTGAAATCTTCTTTTGTGATCAAAATATCTTCTACTCACTGTTTTGAAACACACAATTATGTCTATGGCCAGACCACTTCGAACATGCCCAATCTCGTCTGAAATAATAAAATCATTTCCTCAGGTCATGTTCCCTGACACAAAATACAAAGCATTAGAAATAAAAGAACAATAAGACATTGCATATAAATAAAATCAATAATTCTATATCTAAAAACTAATGAATCAAATAGCAAAGAGCTCAGATTATGAAACAAGGTTAAAGTTTATAAAAACACTGTGCACCTTAAATTTGAAAGCAGACAAAACCATATAAAGAAAATCAAATTTACAGGTATAAAAGTAAATAGGAAATGAGTGACTAAAAATAAGTCAGTTGAGCATCCAGTTCCAAAAGATGAAAACAAGAAGTGGAATGGTTTTTAAAACACAATTCAGAAGTTAAAAATAAAGAATAAAAATCAATGAAGTAAAAAAAAGAAAGGTTTAAAAAAACTAAAAGTATTTTAAAAACAATTAATATAGACAATTATCTAGAAAAATTCAGAAAGACAAAATGCTTATATAGAAAAGATATTTAAAATTACAAATGAATATTTCTGTTGTCAAAATTGGCAAGTAAGTAGAAAATTGAAAAAGCTCAATCATCATTAAGAGTAATAGAATTACAAATGAAAACTTATTTTCAAAAAAAATTAACACCCAGACAGATTTTTAGGCAGATTTTATCAACCTTCCAAGAGACACAGAATACCAATACCTTCTATAAGTTGTTCTACAGAACAAAAATAGACAAAGGTAACTCTAATTTTTATAATGCTAGTTTAATATTTATGACAAAATTACACAGATATTTAAGAAGTTAACATACTTCCATTTGTGAATATAGTCACAAAAATTTTATGGAAAGGATTGCCTAAGTTAACCAAAAATATTTTGTAGAAATATAGCACAACAAATTTTACAAATTCAAAGATTGCTCAAAATTAGATCATTTGTTAGTTGATTAACAGTATTGATTGATTAAAAGAGTATTTTTTTTACTTTTATTAGTACATGTTTGCAGTACATAGTGATTACATTCATTGTAGGAAACTGGTACATATGCATAACACATTTTAATTCTATTTTCCTCTCCCTTGTACCCCCCTTTTATCTTGCCAGAATCAAATTAATTGTTCATTTTATGAGACATTATAAGGCTATTATATATGCAGATTAAAACCTGACTAATAGGCAAAAAAGCATATAAAACATGTAAGCCAATGGCACTAAATCAAGGTATACTTTTAGACATTATCACACAGGATTACAATAACATATTTTTCTTTCTCTTCTTTTCTATTATCGGTTTTCTTTTGGGGGGCACTCGGGATCAATCCAATTACTGTCCTTTATTTCCTGCTTTATCTATAGATTAAGTTTTTCATATCAGAGAAACTTTGGTTTTTAAGTTTCTGATTTATTTCACTTACCATTATGGTCTCAAAGTGCATCCATTTTCCCACAAATGACTCATTTATTCTTCTTTATGGCAGAGTATTACTCTGCTGTGTATAAATGATAATGTCTTTAACCATTTATCTATTGATAAAATACAGGCTGTTTTCACAATTTAGTTATTATGAATTATGTTATTCTAAACTACACAAAGTAAAACCACTCAAAAAATGTAATTTTATTTGTTTATATTTAAAAGGCATATAACAGTATACAAAGAAGAATGTATAACAGATGACTAGCAAAAACACTTCAGGGACCTCCAAGCAGCACAGACTGGTGAGGAGAGGAGCCCCATAGGTGCCCCCGCATCAACCCAGTGCCCCCACCATTGCCTTTGGCCTTTTGGTAATGCCTGGATCCACACTGCAGAGGCCAAGAAAGTTATAAAGGCCTCTGTCCTGAGCTCCAGAAGACAGAGCAGAAGTGAAAAACAGAAAGAGGGTTTCTCTCAGGCTCCTTGATGAAAATTGAAGCCCACTAGAAAAGTGAAGAAAATCTCTGCAATAAAGCCACACCAGATCACTGTTTTCAATAAGTTGGAGGGATCACCAACTCCCATTGGAACAGGGGAAGGGCAGCTAGAACCTGGAATAGAACATTGCAGAGTTCGACACTGCAGGAGGTCAAGGAGCTCAATTTGGGCCTTGTAGCCAGAAATCAGCCTGAATCTCAGGAGTCTGCTGCTGGCTTGCTGAGACTAACTGATTTAGAACTGCACACTGCTGCCCACATTGTCTATTGTGACAGCAGAGACATACTCTGAAGGAGGCCCTTCATTTTTATTTTTTTTATTTTTAAAATTGTTATTGTTTTCTTTTCCTCTTATTTTTAATTTTCAATTTTCCCACTCTTTTAAATCATTTGTCTTTCTTCTTCTTTTTCTCCTTTCTTTCTCTTTCCCATTCAATCTCTCACTCTCCCACATTCAATCTCTCACTCTTTTTGTTCCTGTTCCTGCCCTAATTCAGATTTCTTCATTTTTTTCCTTTTCTTCTCTCTTTTTCTTCTCTAGATTGTTATTAGTTTCAAAGGAAAATGAGTACAGTTTCTAGCTTCCATTTTGCTCTTAGGTTATTTTATTCTTGTGTTTGTTCTTTCCTTCTGTCTTTCCCTCTTGTCTTCAATAGTTTCCTAGAGTTTATATAATCTTCCTGTGTCCTTTGACCTCATTTATAACCTCCTCCTATCATTCTACCTATTTATCCCTCTTTTTCCAACTATTTCTAAGTCACCATCCTGAAGGATAAAGTTGCTTTAGTGAAGACTTTCTTCACTATAAATATATTTTTGGCTTGTCTTCAATTTTGATTTAATTCAAATAGGTAAAGGTGACAGATTAATAACTACCACAAACTGTCATTTTCTAAACTGTGCTTGATACTATTGTGTTGCTAATTGTATCACTTGGGCTAAGGTGTTGTGATTGATCTAATCAGTTCTACTTCCTGTTATAATGAAAATGAGTGTGTCACAGAGTCATTAGAGATTCAAAACATAAAGACCAGCTATATCTGGGAGATCAAAATATTAACCCAGGAATTAAACCAAGGAAAGTGCCAACAATAAAAATAGAAAGAAGACATTTAAACAAGGTACAAACAGAAACTTTCAGCTCACCAAAGTTAAATTCTGGAGGAAATGAGATGTAGAAGTCTGACAGTCGACCACCTGGACACCCTGAATAGGAAGTAACAAAACAGATGAATGACACTCTAGAAAAATTCAAACAGAAATATTTTCCCAAATAATTACAGATCTGGCGAGCAGAATGAATGACATGAATAGAGACTAGAACAGAAACATATTTTAAAAAATAGATGAGCTCAGGACAATAATGGAAATCATGAATGGCCAGCATAGGAAAGAAATGGAAATCATGAATGCCCAACATAGGAAACAAATGGAATCAATAAAACAGACTCAAACAGATATCCAGGAGATTAAAAACGCTATTGAAAGCACTTGCAGTAGAATGAATGAATGTAAAGAATAAATATCAGATATAGAAGTTAGGATTGCAGCCAGTGACCATGAAAAGAGCAATCTCTTAAAAAGAGTAAGGGATCATGGGAAATCAATCCAGCAGCTCCTAGAAGATGAAAAGAAAAATAGCATAAGACTAATGGGAATCCATGAAATACCAGGAGAAAGTAAAAATGACAAAAAAAAAAACTGTTCAAAAAATTAATGACAGAAAACTTCCCAAACAGAGCAAAGGAAATTGGCATACAGATAAGTGGGGCATATAGGATTCTAAATAGCCATGATGAAAAAAAAGTCTACACCTAGATATATAATAGTCAAGATCCCTGAAACCAAAAAACAAAAAAAAAAAAGAACAAAATACTGCAAGCTGTTAGAGAAAAGAAACAAATCATGTGAAAGGAAAGCCCATGAGAGCCACAGTAGACTTTTCAGTACAAATCCTCAAGTCAAGGAGAGCCTGGAGTGAGGTATTTCAAGACCTAGAAGAAAACAACCAGTAGCCTACACTGATGTATCCTTCAAAACTATCTTTCAAAATTGATAGGGAAATAAGATACTTTCACTACAAAGAACACCTGAGAAATTTCATGACCACCAAACAAGCCCTCCAAATAATTTTAAACAATATCATGGAGAAAGACAATGAACATCACAACTCCATAAGGCACAACAGAGCAAATACAGTAGGTAAATCAAGAAATTAAAGGCAGGGGTGGAAAAATAAAAAATAAAAGAGCCAACAACAGGAAAATAATATGACAATTAAAAATCCATACATATCAGTTATAACCATCAAAGTTAATGGCCTCATTTCACTAATTGAAAGAAATAGACTGGCAGAATGAATTAAGTAGCAAAATCTAAAAATATGCTGTATACAATAAACCTGCTTAATCCAAAAAGAAATTCATAAAGTGCGAGTAAATGGACAGAAGGCAGTTCTCCATGTGACAGGAGCCTGAAAAAAGTGGGGGTTGGTATCTTATTGCATACAAAGTAGACTTCAAAGCAAAACTAATTAAGAGAGACACAGAATGCCACTACATCCTTGTAAAAGGAACAATCCAAGAGGAAGAGATGATGATCGTTAACATATATCCACCAAATACTAATGCTTCCAACTATACAAAATGAATATTAATGGATATAAAAAAGGAAATAATACAATTGCAGTGAAGGACCTCAATACTCCACTGTCACAAACAGATACATCATCCAGATAAAACAAAAGTGTGCCAAAACTCTGAACACATTGACTCAGTAGGCTCTACAGAGTGTTCCACCCAACAAGATCAAAATATACATTCTTTTCAGCTTCACACAGGTCATACTCCAAAATAGAAGACATGCTACCTCATAGAACATATTTTACTAAATGCAAAGGAATTGAGGTCACCCCCTGTGTATTACCAGACCACAGTGCAATGAAATGCTGTCAGTAGCAAAAGAAACTGCAAGAACTTCACAAACACATGGAAATTGAATAACACCCTGCAAACAACCAGTGGGTCACAGAGGAAATTAAAGAAGAAATTAGACAGTTTCTACAATTCAATAATAATGCCAAAACAATGTACAGGAATCTATGAGACATAATGAAAGCAGCTCTATGAGGGAAATTCATAACAGTGAATAACCACATTAGGAAAACAGAGATAGCTCAAATAAACATCCTAATGTTTAAACTTAAGCTCCTAGAAAAAGAAGAGCAAGAAAAATCTAAAGCTCATACAAGGGAGGAAATTAAATGATCAGAGCAGAAATCAATGCAATAGAGATTAAAAGAACTATATAAAAAAATCAACAAATTGAAGTTGGTTTTCCAAAAGAATAAGGAAAATTAATAAACCCTTAACTAACTTATCAAAAAAAAGGAAAGGAAAGGCTCAAATCCATGAAATTAGAATGAAAAAAGTGAAGTCACAACAGATATAGCAGAAAAACAGAGGGTTATCAATACCTACCTCAAGAAACTGTACTCTAATAAAATTGAAAACAGAAGAAATGGACAGATACATATGAATTACCAAAGTTAAACAGAGAATGTAAAAAAAAATCTAAATGCCCCAATTATAATCAGTGAAATTGAAAACATAATTAAAAAATTACTATGGGAAGAAAGGGGCTAAAGGTGTAGGGAAGGTGGGATGGGTAGGGGGAATGGTAATAAGGGGAAAAAAATGTGTGATAATGAAAAGAAGGAAATAAAGTGTTTGTAGATGGGGAGGGGAGAAGGGTGAAGGGAGGGCAGGGACAAGGGGAAAAAATGAGAACCAAGACTTGTCATGTAGAGGTACAAGATCCCAACAATGAATGTAATTGTACTGTATCCCTAAAATGTACCAATAAACTCAATTAAAGCTGAAAGAAAATTTACCAACAAAGAATACCCCAGGTCCTGATGGCTTTGCTGCTGAATTCTACAAAATGTTTAGAGAAGAACTATTGCCACTACTCTTTAAACTTTTCAATGAAATTGAAAGGGAATCAATACTTCCAAATTCATTCCTGGAAGCAAGTGTAACTTTGATTCCAAAACCAGGGAAAGACCCAACCAAAGAGAACTTCAGGCCAATCTCCCTAATGAACATAGATGTAAAAATTATCAATAAGCTATTGGCAAGCTGTACAGAGGGTCATCAAGAAGATCATACACTCTGACCAAGTCAGATTTATCCTGGGGGTGCAAGGATGGTTCAACATATTTAAATCAATGAATGTAATACACTGTATTAGAGTCAAGGACAAAAACCATATGATCATCTCTATAAATCCAGAAAAAGCATTCAACAAAATTCAACACCTGTGCATGATATAAACCCTGCAGAAAATTGGAATAGATGGTCTGTATTTCAACTTCATAAAGGCTAGGTATGAAAAACCAATAGCCAATATTATACCAATGCTCAAAAACTGAAAACCTTCACACTAAAATCAGGAACAAGACAAAGATGTCCACTATCATCACTCTAGTTCAATATAGTTTAGGAAACATTAGCCACAACCACTAGACAAGAGAAAGAAACAAAAGGAATAAAGATAGGACAGGAAGAAGTGAAACTGTCATTATTTGCTGAGGATATGATACTCTACATAGAAGACCCGAAAAACTCCTCCAAAAGACTTCTAGACTTAATTGATAGATTTGGTAGAATAGCTGGATACAAAGTAAATACTAAAAAATAGCCTTCTTTTACAAAAATAACAGATTCACTCAGAGAAATTAGGGAAATTTTTCCTTTCAAACAGCATCCAAAAAATGAAATATATAGGAATCACTCTAACAAAGGAAGCAAAAGACCACTATTCTGAAAACTACAGCACTCTGAAAACTGAAATCCAAGAAGATACAAGAAAATGGAAAGATATCCCTTGTTCCTGAGTAGGAAAAACAAACAGTGAAAGTGGCCATACTTCCAAAAACTGCTATACAAATTCAATGTAGTTACTATTGAAATCCCAACATGTATAAATACCAAATAGTTTTTCTAGTGTGAAAAAGTAACAGTGTAAATAAGATCCAAACTGTATAAAGGACAACATGAAATAGGAAGAAAAGGGCTAAAGGTGTAGGGAAAGCAGGAAGGATACAGAAAGGAAAGAAAAGAAAAAATATGAGAGTAAGCCAGGCATGGTGGCAAACACCTGTAATCCCAGCACTTGGGAGGTTGAGGCAGAAGGATTGCTGTGAGTTTGAGACCAGCCTGGGCTACATTGTGAGTTCTAGTTCAGTCTCAACTACATAGTGAGACCTGTCTCAAAAAAAAAAATGTAAACACAGTCTTTGTAAATAGGGAAGAGTGGAGGGGGTGAAAGGAGGACATGGGGCATGGGGAAAAATGAGAACCAAGATCTGTCATGTACAAGATCCCAGTGATGAATGTGTCTGTATTGTATACCTAAAAAGTACCAATAAATTCAATGAAAAAATAAATAAATTACAGGGGAAAAAATCCAACAGTATATTTCACAAAATTTGAGAAAATAATCCAAACATTCATTTGGAACCAGAAGAGACCTAGAATAACAAAAGACATTCTAGGCAAGGCAGGGGGTATCACAGTGCCCAACGTGAAACTATACTACAAAGACACTGATAAAAACAGCATGGTACTGGCAAAGAAAAAAGACCTAAGGATCAGTGGAATAGATTGGAAGATACAGAAACAACTCCAGATGTATTCAGGTACGTCATCTTTGACAAAGGATTCAACCATCCTCATGGAGGAAAGATAGCCTCTTCAATAAATTATGATGAACAAACTGGATTTTAACCTGCCAAAGATTAAAACTAGAACCCTATCTTTTGCCACACACTAAACTAAAATAAAAGTGGATTAGAGATCTAAATATTAAAACAGATACCCTAAACTTGCTAGAAGATATGTTAGATAGAACTCTCAATAACATTGGCATAGGAAAAGACTTTATGAATAAATTCCCAGTAGCAGGAGAACTAACACAAAGTATCAACAACTGGTATCTCATCTTATTAATGTGCTTCTGCATCAAAAGACCTAAGAGACAACCTACAATGTGGGGGAAAAAAATTTATCAGCTGTTCCTCAGACAAAATTCCACTTTGTAGAATACATAAAAATCTAAAAAAAAAAGACCCCCCCAAATATAAAGATCCAATTCAAAAATGGACATCTGAAATGAGCAGACATTTCTCAGACAAACAAGTAAAAGCAGCCAATAAATATATGAAAAAAAATGTTCAACATCATTTGTCTATCCAGATGCAGGTGAAAACAACACAGAGATGCTGCCTCACTCCAGAGAGAAAGACTGCTATCAAGAAATTAATCAACATCAAATGCTAGAGGGGTTATGGGAAGAAAGAAACCCTTCTCCATTGTTGGTGCGAGTACAGGCTGGTGCAACCATTGTGTAAATCAACATGGAGATACCTCAAAAAACTAGAGGTCCTATTTCACCCAGCTAACCTTCTGCAGCATATCTTTCCAGAGAATTAAAAGAATCATACCATAGTGTAGTAGCACTGTTTGTAATAGCTAAAACTTGGAAATGGCCCAATTGCCATGAACTGAAGACTTGATAAAGCAGATATGGTTTCTCTATAAAATGGAGTACTACTCAGCCATTAAGAATGAGAAACTAGGGCTGGGGATTTAGCTCAATGGTTCTCCTACGTGCCTTGCAAACACAAGGACCTGAGTCCAATCCCTGGTACCAAAAATAAATAAATAAATAAATAAATAATGAGAAATTAGTGTCACTTTTAGCTAAATGGATGCACATTGAGGCCATACTCTTAAAAATAAATAACACTCATATGTAAATATTGAGGAGTTTCTCTGGTGTGAAAATCTAAAAGTGTAAATAAGGTTCAAATTGTATAATTGGTAATAGGAAGAGAAAGGTCTAAAGGAGTAGGGAAAATGGGACTAGTAGGGAAAAGGAAAGATGGGAGAAGAAAAAATATGGAAAAATGAAAAAATGGAAACAAGGTCTTTGTAAACAGGGAAGGGTGGAGTGGGTGAAGGGAGGGTAGAGGTATGGGCAAAAAATAAGAACCAAGATACATAGTGTAAAGATATAAGATCCCAATGATGAATGTAACTGCACTGTATACCTAAAAAGTACCAATAAACTTAACCTGAAGGAAAAAGAAAACTTGCAGTTATCATACAAACCTCATGAGGTCCTGGCCAATGGAAAAATACAAGATAAATGAAAGACGTGAATATTCAATCAAAGAGACAAAGTGCTATTGGAAAAATAAAATTGTGTGCATGAAAAACAAAGAGAATTAATTGATTAACTGCTAAAATTAATAAGCATGTGACAGTATGATATATGGACAATACACCAAAAATGTTTACCTATAGCAATATAGTATTATATTATATTATAGTAATGTTTACCTATCACAATAATTATCACTTAGAGAATGATATGTTAGTCAAATATTTATAAAATATGTAAAATATATAGAATGTATAGGAAATAGCCTAGTAAAACCTTTATAAAATAATTCTGGAGAAAGACATAAATATTATTGAATTTCACTTAGAGGATATTAAAATGTACCAAAATCAGTGAAGAAATACACTGATCAATGAAGTAATTGATGTTTGAACGTGTCACTATATTTACACATTTATTCCTAAATTATTTACTGAGTTTTTGTCATGTCAGCCTCTCATCTAGACTGCAATACTATAACAATGAAAAAATAATTCAAATTTTTATGTGTTTTTCCTGGTAAACATTGGTAAAATATTATAAGGGTTTTGAGGAATTACTCATAGGACCACGTTGTAACCATTTGCATTTAAGGAAGTGGAGCTCTTTGAGCTTTGCGATGTGCCAGTCCTAATTTTCAAATTCTAAAATTAACTATGATGCCTAAAGAGGAGAGTAAATAATGAAGATGACTTCAATCAGCTCATGAAATTTTACAAGGTTGCAGTAATTCAAGCGATGCTATAATAGGAAAGGCAGGCGGATCTAGAAACCATATCTACTTTATACTAATTTTACTTCTAAACAGCATAACTCAGATAAAATTAAATACTGGAAAACACTGCAGGTTTATGATTTTGGGGTGTCATTTTAGGGCACTAATTGAAAGAATCTGGTGAGACTGAGGATATACCTACTCTAAGTCTTCCCACTCTTTACTGTGATCCCTCACACATTAAAACAAATAAGGTACAAACATGTTCATTGCTTGTAATAACAAAAGGAAGCATCTTTAAATATCCATTTAGGCAAAAAGATATGTAAAATATTCTATTAGATATAACTAAATCCTAACACTATGTATAACAATGGATAAATATTAGAAAAGCTTTATGAAAGAAAATCATAGAATGAGAAACACATAGAAATACAGTACCACAGTATGAGCTTTAAGCAAATACAAAATATGTACATATTATAAATACAAAATGTATATTCCATTTTTATAGTATGCATTTAAATAAAAATAAAGACATAGTGATAAACATAGAAAGTACAGTAGATGTAAGTGGAGTATACTATAGATTTTTAAAGAAATGAAACCTATGAAATTCATTATTTTAAGGGATATCTAGCCACTGAAAATGAAATAAGGAGCTATATTTACACTGGAGTAATATACTTCATGACAGAATAAAAATAAAAGTAATAAAGTAGGAAGCCGAGAATATTAGTATCTCACATTATCCTTCATCTACAAAGAATAAACTGAAATATTGATGGAATCCCTGGATTTCCACAAATCTTGGAGTTAGAGAACTCAAGTTCTATTGTTGTCTTAATACTACAGGGCTACAGCAACTCTCCACTAACATCCCACAGTTATGCCTTTTACTGAAAACAAAGATTGTCTTAATTTAATTAATATCATAAGCTCCCAATATGTTTCTTATACACAAAGCAATATGCTAGAAGTTGTTTTGCTTGTGAGATGATAGGTAGGAATGGTGGTTAAGCTTAACTAACAGAGCACACTTCATGGTGTGTCTGGGTGGGTGACAAAGATATGGGTCAGAAATAAGTCCCTGGCCTTCCTCTCTGGTGCTGTTCCCTTGCTGTGCCTCCCAGCTCCACAAGCTAAGCAGCCTAGCTCCACTATGCCTTTCTACATGATGTTCTGTGATGTGCTGACCCTAGACTGTATCCACTGAGATGAAATTTGTCAGCCCAAATTAACCTCTCCTGCTTGAGATTATATTTTGTCCCAATGACAGAAAATCAGATTACTGCAGAAGGGCAGATGTCTTTTAATCACATTTTTAGAAGAGCCCCAATATCACATATACAAAGTGCCAATCACACTTAAAGAAATTCAATATTGAAGATATACTCCTAAGTGAAATAAATAAGTCACACATGTGTAAATACCGAATAATTTCCCTGGTGTGAATAATCTGCAACAATGCATAAGATTCTAATAAGATTACTGACATTTAGAAATGGGAAGAAAGGAGCTAAAGGTGTAGGGAAGGTGGGATGGGTAGGGGAAGAGTAAAAAGGGAAAAGAAAAAAATGTGAGAGAATGAAAAGATGAAAATAAAGTTTTCATAGATGGGGAGGGGAGGAGGGGATGAAGGGAGGGCAGAGGTAAGGGGAAAAAGTGAGAATCAAGACTTGTCATGTAGAGGTACAAGATTCCAACAATGAATGTAACTGTACTGTATCCCTAAAATGTACCAATAAACTCAATTAAAGCTGAAAAAAAAAATCTTCCACCAAGTAAAAAAAAAAAAAGAAAGAAAAGTAATTCAATACCTCACCTAATATCACATAATTAATTAATGGACCTAAAATGGGGATCCTGAGTTGCTGAAAATTCTGAGCAATTTAGCTAAATGCTAAAAGTAAGATCAGAATGTTAAATTCACAGCAACATTTTAATTATCACAAACAGAATAATCAACGTTACCTGTTGCTGAGAAAAGTATAGAAATATTACATTGTTGGGGACTAAAGATAAAAATAGGCCATTGTAGAAGTAAATAATGGTTAGCATGTTATCTACAGTAGGTGATTTATGCTTTTTCAAACTCTTAAGTAAACAGTTTGATCTCACTCGAATGCCTCTCTCATATTGAACTTGGCAGTCTTCCAGCAAAGGGTCTGCCCAAGGTTGTATCTAAATTAGACAGTACCATAGCACTTGTACCATGATCCACAGCTATGAGATCACTCTGGTAACTTCACCTGCACAGTAACAGTTACATTATCAACATTAGTAATAATTTCTCAATTAACTATCTAATAGTTAAGTGATACAAAATGAAGATGAATCAGTAACACGTGATACAGTTTTTCTAACTTTCAGCTAACAAGTTGGAAACTGCAGATTTATTGTTAAATAGAGGAGCATCATTTGAGAATGAACAGCAGATGCAGCTTTCAGCATGGGTAGCCTCTGAGGTAGCATTTCCATCCTTTGTACAGAAAATAGAAAACTTTGTTCTCATTGTCTGCTCTGCCCAGGGCTGGAGCAGAAATGTGAAGATTACTATTCTCCAAGAAAGAGACACGAATGTAACCACAGGCCAGTAACATCATTAGCTACCCATTCGATCCTGCAGCCATGACTGATGTGCAAAGGAAGCTTAGTCTCCTGGGATTGTCCGAAATGGCTCATGACGACAACAGCATGTTTGTGGTCAACCATAAGTCACCAATGTTACTTCACTTTCCTTAAAAACTACATTCCCATGGCCTTAAGAGTTTGGATAGTGAGTCTGCCATGTATATTTAACATTGGTTTTCTCATTGATCTATGAAAGAGGCTAGGAATTTAAATCTTAACTTATGTAGCAATAAAAGGAGGTAATTCAACTGGATATTCTTAAAACGGTTATTTTATAAGTCAAAATTTTTTATATTTATTTTAAAGAGATTTTTATTTTCTTGCTTTCTTATATTTGACTTTATACCTTAATGCTCTACAGTTCAAATTAAAAGGAAAGATATACTTTTGAATAATAAATATAGTACATTTAGAATACATTACATTAAAAAATAGTAAGCACAAGGTATTTTTGTTATGGCTGGAATCTAGATGTCCCCCAAAAGGCCCATGCAGTCATGGGTGGGGCTTTTCAGAGGCAACTGGATCTAGGCTGTGTAATACTAGCATTAAGGATGTGGTGCTGGGATTAAGGTTCCCACCCTTAATGCGTGAGTGCTATCTGCCCTAAAGATCAGCAGCCTGGATGGATTATAAGGGACACAAAATGGGCTCCTGGTGTTGCTTGTTGCTGCTCTTTGTGGTGCTTTGTGTTTCGCTGCTTTGTTGCCTTCTGCCTGCAATAAGTTGTTCCTCCTCTGCAATGCCTCTCTGCCATGCCACCCTGCCTCAGAGTCAGCCGATTATGGACTGAGACCTATATAAGCTGTGAGTCAAAATAAACTTTTCCTCTTTTAACTTTGGGTGTTGGCTATTTTTGTCTCAGCATGAAAAGTAACTAAGACAATCTTCCTTAATTGAAATAACTTTCTAAAAGATGCAAAGCAAGAAACAAACCCCTATAATTTTGAAGATGAAAAGTGTAGTAATTTATGTGCATTTTTTTCTAAAAGGACACAAAGGTGACAAAATTTTGTGGCTTCTTGGATGGTAATTTTAAAGTTGTTCTGTCTGAAGTATAAGAAAGAAATAAGATGGACTGGTAGAGCTACTAAATAGGCACTAAAGTAAATAGACACTCTCTAAAACACAGGGGCCCCTGTTTTAAGATAAAAGAAAGAGTCAAAACACCATTCAAATGACAGAATGTAGATTTTTCAAAATTAATTCATATAGTTTTAAACAGATGAAAAAGTGCAAAGATTTTCTGGGATAGAGAGAAATAAAAGAAACAAAGAAAGGGAAATCAGCCCAGAAATCTGTAAGCCAAAGACACAGAAAAGCATCTGAATCAAACTTTTCAATAGAGGTTTAGGTAAACTTCATACACTGTCAACAAGCACAGAAAGAGGAAACAAATTGTAGGTTATTAATAATGGTGCCAATGGAAATCCTAGACAAGTTTTTCCCTTTTCTGCTCATGGGAGGATGGAGAGGTGAACATCTATTCAGCATTTGAAATGCACAAAACAATGTCTATAACTAAATGAACTGATGGAAGAAGAAGTTATTTACAAATTCACTGTATGTTTACACACACAAATTTAATACACATATGCACATGTTTATAAAAGAGGAGTTTATCACTCTCAATTTTGTAAAATGGGATCATATTATACAAAGTTTTCTGAGGCACTGACTATAAAATAGTGTTAAACTCCTGAGATTGCCTGTCATATGCCAAATTTTAGACTATATGACAGAATTTTTAAACTTTTTTTTCTTTTTTTTTTTTTTTTTTGGTACCTGGGATTGAACTCGGGTCCTTCTGTTTGCAAGGCAGGCCACCGAACCACTGAGCTAAATCCCTGTATATGACAGAATTTTTTAAAAAGAGAAATTGTGACTAATTCAGTGAAGTGAAGAGGGCTGTTAATATAACCATAACACCATTCTAACAAGATGCAGTGGTTGATTTCTAGAGAAGCTATTAACTAACTGCAATATGCAATCCCACTGAGAGAAATACATGCATATCCTCACTTTTGCTAAAGACTAGTAGGCAAATTCCAAGGGGAAAAATGTACCATTTATTTTCACTAGGAGACCATAAAATTTATACTTCCCTACATCCTCTCCAATCATGGTATATTGCTTCTTTCTAATTGTGAAGAATCTGATATAGAAATAGATATAAATAATAGATATAGATATATAAAATCATATCTCAGTGTTATTTTCAGTTCCACTTATATTATTATCTTAAATATTCATTGACAGTCAGGTTTCTCTTTATCTCAATTAGTAATTCATAGCCTTCATTTGTTTTCCCATCTGATTCCTTACCTTTTACTTGTTGATCTTTTAAAGAATTCACTTTCTATCCCAAGAATTGACCTTTTTTTATTTTGCATGCAAATATTATCTGCCAAGTAGTCACGTAGCATCTTACCTTTGTTAAGCAAACATCTTGCATTTAATCATAATCAAACCAAGACATTGATCATTTTAGAATTTATACTTTTGGAATCTCAACTAAAACTCTTTTTCTCATAAACTATAAAATAGTCACTATGTTTTCTCCCATCAGTTGCATTTAACCTTTCATAGTAAAGCCCTGAATGTTTCAAGCACACTGTTGGATTGGTAAAACAGGGATTATTACCTTTATTTTTCTCTATCCAGAAAGTCAGAGTTTTTCCAATGCTATATTCTAATATGCTTTGTGCTTCATGTGTATCATGCATTGTTTTCCTACAAAAAAATATATTTCACAGGAAGTTCCAAAAATAGTAAAATAGTTTCATGGGGACATTGGCTGTGTTTATGAAATCATATGTAAATGAAATGAATAACCTATATTCCTTTTTCATTGCTTAGGACCCAGTCCTAACTTAAATTATAAGCACTGTTTTTTTTTTCATGTGGTGTTTAAATATACACTCACCATTTTAAAGCACCACACTTCTCTTTCTTCGTTGTAAGAGCTTCTCCATAGAAAATTGCCATCTGCCTGGCCTGCTCTTCAGGGCATCCTAAACCTTCCCGATTTCTTCACAGAGCTGGCAGCTACCTTGCACTACCTGTGCAACACCAGTCTTCCTGAGCTAAACTATGGGGCTACTTTTTCAAGAAGAGCTGCATAAAGTGACAGCAAAGAAAGTATTACATGGCATACATAATGAAAAACAAGTCATCAAATCTCATGCTTCTGGAAATAAAGTAATTACTACAGGATTTAGGAACCAGAGCCTATCTTTTCCATAAATAGCACTGTCCAAATCACTGGAGGCTTTGTGTATAAATGTGTGTGTTTAAGTATGTTTGTTTATGTGTTTGTGAATGAGAGAGACAAATGACATATACTAATAGAGAGCTTGCAGTGAGATACAATATGCTTCTTCATCCTAAACTCTTAGGTCAGTTAGTAGAAGAAATCAAATCACATCCCAGATTGTGTAGGGTTATATTCTAGTCAGAAATAATAAATCCAGTCTTCTCATTGTTCATCTATGTCTTTCTGTTCACTAGAAAATAATCTCCCCCGGGGCTGTGCTAAGTTCAAAAATGCCAACCAACGTTCATAAAAAGAGATTGCTTCTAGAATTCCTCTTGCAAAACATTTATTTCTCCCTCTTGTGGCTTAGATACATTTGACAGTTTGGGAGTAAATCTAACATTTTTCATTGTATTGGCACTTCAAAAGAAACTATAAAAAACAGCACAACCCCTCACCATTCCAACTTGGGCTAGAAGAGATGGCACCCTCCAAAAGAAGAGTGGCAAGAAGACGGCCAGTCTGCCGTCAAAGATGAGGTTCCCTGAGCTACACCATCAGTGTTCACAAGCACTGTCATGCTATGAGCACCAAGAAGAGTGCCCTAGGTACTCAGAGAAGTGCACAGATGTGTCAAGAAGGTGACGAGATTCCCAAATGTGCAGACTAGCACCAAACTCAACAACACACTTGGGGCAAAGGAATAAAAACTATCCTGCACAGACCCATCTGTAGTTGTCCAGAACATGTAATGAGGACCAAGACTGAGCCACCAAGTTCTGTAATTTGGTTACCAATCTACTTTTTACATTTATAAAAACCTGCAGTCAATGCAGATGAGAGCTAAATGTTGATTGCCACAAAAAGTTATAAAACTTTAAAAACAAAACACAAATGAGGAAATAACACTGTCAGGATTTTCCCCATGGTGTGAACCTACTTCATTTAATGCTAATGAAACTTACACGCAAGAACCACTTAAATAGCAAAATCCTTCTCCTGTGGGTACTGTTTGGAGCTCTAATTCCAACAGTGTCAAGGTCTTTCACCATCATTACTCGGGGTAACAATAACCTACTGAGAAGCTGTCAGGAAGGTTTTTTTTTTTTACTTAATTTCAAAACATTTAATACAAATCACATATTTATGTGATAAAAGATTACAGGGTATGGAACAACTTGAAACTTAGAAGGGTTTTCTTTGCTTTGGAATTCCATCATATCACTGAGAATATAGAGCAGACTATGAAGTCCATAAAGGCTAGGGCTACACTCTACTCATCTTTATATATTCAGAACCTGACTTGTTATAGACAATTGAACTGCTAGTGATTTCAGCTATCAGTATTGATCAGTACTGAAGCTCCAAATGGTAGTTTGATATTTTATTAATATTAAAAATGTACAAATTATAAATTAATTCATAGTTAATAAGGACACTTTTTCTCAGGGCAGAATGCATGAACTACTAAATTTACTTCAAGTTGAGAATCATGCAATTATACTAATCATTGCATCTTTCTGTAATGTAAGAGAGGAATGTTTGATACACAATGACAAGAATATAAAATATATTTAAAAGTGAATCTATAACAAATATAGCTTCTTAAGTCTTATCTTCTAGGTACTTTATCTTTAAGGTACCTATGAAGATTCATGTAGAAATTGAGAGGTGATTATTCATTAAGAATATGCAGCCCTTGGTAGAACTAATTACACCCAGAAATATTTCACCAGGAATTAAATCTGATATCTACCATTTCTAATGTGCTGCTGTGTTTTTATATTGCTATTAAAGTGCCACTTATATTCAGGAAAATATGGGTACATTGTAGCCCACATTAGATGGAAATTACAGAGAATGTGCTTGGGAAGATTTCATGAATAAATTAATCAGAGAAGAGTAAAATGTATAGTAAGAAAATGATTCATTATTTCACCAAACATAATTTCATAGATAGGAATCCAGACTTATCTCAAAGCTAACATATTTTTTCCTGCTCTTATAGGTATGTAAGTAGATAGACAGATTGACAGACAGCTAAATACATAATACTAATATCTCTCTATATATCTCTATATCTATACTTGCAAATTCTTTCTTATTCCTGGCATCTAATCTTCTGGTTCAACCAACATTATTAGGCAAGCAGAAGCCATCGGTAGGGAGGGAGTAGTATTAATCTGCTAGTTTTAGCTTCAAGTCATTAAAAAAAGTATAAAAAGTAGCAATCAGATGGCTAAAACATTTTAGTTGTTTTGGAAATAATTTTCTTCACAAATTTTCTATTTAAAAAAAGAACAGCAGGATTAACAGGGAGAAAAACGTCATTGTTAAAGACGTAAGATCAGTTTTGGCAAAGTTCTCATTTGTTAGTAGTATGTCATCTCTTTGCCTAAATACATAAAGATAGCATGCAATTTGCCAAATGGAAAAGAGAGACCAGGGTTAGAAGCACACATAATTAAGAGAATGAAGTTCCTGCCACTAGACCTTGGCTACTTGCTACCCTGTCCTACATTCTCTTAGAAAATTCCATCTACACAGGTTTTTCCAGGCTCAGACTTTTTTATATTTATACCTCATAAGATAAATAATGTTCTCTTTCTGGATACAGTTTGATCTCTTGTATCATATTTTTTAACCTCGGAGCAAAGGAAGAGCAATTAATAAGATTAGTACTTGACTTTGCATAAAAAAACATAAAGGTAAATGCTGAATATGAGTCTTTAAAATTGTTCTGACTTTATAATAGTACATGCAATGCAAATATATATGATGGCACTTATTCTCATTTAAAAATTCTTATTAATACTTTCAGGAAAAAAATTATCTTTCAGATGACTATGTCAAAATGTAGACTATTCATTCATTACATTTTAAACTCTACTCTAATGCAAAATGAAAGACAATGTGACTAAAGCAAACGTTCAATAAATATTTACAGAGTTAACCACTGGAATCATGACATACTGGGTCCTTATAGCACACAGCATCTTAAATGTCTAGATAAAGTTATTGCTACATAAACTTCTGCTGTGAATACATACTGGCTAAAGCAAAGCATTCACAATTTACAAATAGATGCGTTTATTTAAATTTTCTAATGTGTGCCCTATATGGGCACAGGACAGATTTTCTTTATAACCAGTCACAGCATACCTGACTCAGGAATTGCGCACAGCTGCATGACGAGCTAGGCAGCACAGCACACGTTGTATGGAGATCTACAATTTTCATTTCAGTGATTCACGAAACTGCAGGGTAGAATTGGGACAGTCCCTTCAAGTATGAGTTTCATGGTTTCTTGTAACTATGGATTACAAAGATGGAGGCCAGGGCAAAGAGAAGCAGAGAGAAAAGGAAATTCAACGTCAAATAAACCGCTTAGAAAAACAGTATTATCTTCTTTTATTTCAGAACTTGAGGGTAGTTAGCTGTAGGAAGATTTCTAGTGTACCAAAAAACATGATATTCTGTGAAGCCTACAGTTAACCAAATCAGTTATCAAATATCTTCTACATGCTATAAACAGGCAAAAGTAATTTTTTAAAGCTAGGAACACTAACACACTCTTTAGGGAGGAAGCATTCGTCTAACTAATCCACTAAAGCAAGGCTGTTTTACATAGAAAAAGAAAATGACTGATGACAGAAAATGCAAAGTAATTAAAACAGGTTTTTAAATTATATTTACACATTCCTAAACCAGGTAGGCCTTTTTCTCTCTGCTTTTCCTCTCTGCAAAATAAAATAAAATAAATTCTTGAAGGCAAGATAGCAGGCCTGCTTGCATGTGAGCAGCCTGAGAGCTCTTGGCTGTCAATGTGATTTCTGTCGTGGCTCCCATATATGCCATTTCTCCCTCATACTGATTGGAAAGATTTCTAATTTCAGTAACCAGTTAGTCTGCTCATTCAGGCATCCTCCTTCCATACATGAATTCTTCCTTATTACAGGGTCACTTTCACCTTACATCTCTGCCTTCTCCTTGGATGTGAAATATCCAGGTGTTCTGGATTATTAAAAACACACAGCTTACTCCACTTGAGAAAGATTATATTCATTTTTCATGGGATTTTTCATCTATAATAAGCTACCCATGTGATGATCCATTTTCATTTTTAATTAGGATGTCTTCTGATTTCCTTTTTTGCTCTTGTAGATAAGAAAAAATTAATCAGAAATATCTCTGTGAGCATGGAAACAATTAAAATGCGATTCTTGTAAAGGTGTTATCACATTGAGAGGATCTGGAATTCATTGTTTGGTGTTACCGTTATCAAAGGCAAACTCTCACTCTAAACGTAAAACTTGTCTGATAAGCCTTTATTGCACAAAGTTAAAGAAATGTTTTTAAGGAAGAAAATTGATCCCTGGATCTGGATATGGTATCTAGTTTCAAATGAACAGGGCATCTATTATCAACGTGTGATTACGGTGAGTGCTGTCTTGGAAGAAAACGAATCCTAAGCAGTAATTGGATTTGCTAAATCCAAGCTTTCCCTGGCTTTGGTTCTGGCACCTGCAACAAAAAGGACAGCTGTTCTGGACACCCACCAAGTAAATGCTGTTAAGCTCATTAACACAAACCTTTTGGCTATGATAAAATGAACTATCAGCTTAATCCATTCTATGTCTTCTGTCAAGGGACTCCCTCCATCTTGCTCTGCTACTTAGAGAGGTTATGGGTGGGATTTGGCAACCAACAAAATCTTTTCCATCTTTAACAGCTTTGAGTTTTATTTATGATCCAAGTGAAATGATTTGATAATGATAATGACAATAATACCTCGGATGGATAAACACCTCAACCTTGAGGGGCTCCGAGGGCACTGCTGATATTTATCTAATTAATCCTCACCACATGCTTGGCGAGGAGGCATGTGGCATTTTCTCTGGTTTATGAATAGAAGAAAAAAGGGCAAAAGTGACTAGCCTGAGATCACTAAGTAAGCTACTTGGGAGAAATAAGGTAGCCCAAACTTCTTATGTCTCAAGGCAGTGTTGTGATTAAATAGCAATTGTCATAACCTTAAGGTTCCTGGTAAAAACGATGCAACTGAAAATTACTGTTATGTAGCAAAGGCATGGGGTTGGTCAGGGAGCATTAATCAATTAGAGGTGACTAATAAACAAGGTAACAAATTATTTCTATGTTCTAATTCTCAGATGGTCTACAAGTCCCTCTTTCACATACTCTGACCACTGTTTTTGGACCAAATTCCAAATGAACTCAATAAAAGAGAAATATCATGCTTAGAAACACCTTTATTTTCTACTCCAAAAGAAGTGAGAGAACATTCGCTACACATAAACAAATCTATATATTCTATAACCTGTTTCATAGTTATTGTTTCAGCCTCAAAATTTTACCTTTTTAAAAATTGCTTGTACTACTCAGCCATAAAGAATGAGAAAGTAGATTCATTCATAGGTAAATGGGTACATTTTGAGGATATACTCTTAAGTGAAATACATTAAGTCACACATATGCAAATACTGAATAGTTTCTCTGGTGTGAAAAACTAAAATGGTACTCAAGATCCTAACGGGACAATTAGTAATGTGAAATAGGAAGAAAAGGACCAAAGGTGTAGGGACAGTGAGAAGCATAGGGAAAGGGGAATAAGGGAAAAGGAAAAATATATGAGAAAATGTAAAAATGGAATTAAAGTGTTTGAAGGTGGGGAGGGGAGGAGGGAGTGAAGGGAGGGTGGGGACAAGGGGAAAAATGAGAACCAAGACCTGTCATGTAGAGGTACAAGATCCCAGTAATGAATGCAACTGTACTGTCTACCTAGAATGCACCAATAAATTCAATTTAAAATTTAATAAATAAATAAATAAAAATAAAAATTGCTTCTGATAAAACAATGAGTTTGCCTGTATTACTAAGACACTATCATGAATAAAACGATCTGGTAGATGTTATCTGATGCTCAGTTGTTTAAAATGTCAATTTAAGAAAAAGTGACTACATGTGCTTACTTTGGAAAACTAGATGTGTAAAGTATCAGGACCTCTATTCTATGAGTCAACCTTATCCTTACAGGGTCAATTGAACATTCAGTAACAGTCATTGGAGTTTAATTGAATATTTACCACAAAACTGAAACTAGACCAATTGCAAACTGTGAGAAACCCATTCATATTTTTCTTGAGCTGAATGTTTGATATAAATTCAGTAATAAGGATATTTTCATTTTTTTATATACCTAGTGCTTCTCTTTCTAGTGACACCACATAATGAGCTGGAAATGGGTAAAAGTTGAGAAAGATGATTTTACACAGAGTTCAAAAGCCAGGTGTATCACAATTTATCTTTGTTGGGGGCCTCTACTGTTGAAAATGAGACAGCAAAGCAAAGTGGAATGAATAGAAAATAGACATACTTTTGCAACAGGACTCCAGTAAAGGGGCAGTAGTTGATTCATCTTTTAGAAGAATATTTTTCATTTTGGAACTCAGAAATCCTGGGTTCCCTGGACTGTCCATTCTATGTATGTTTCAACTATCCTTGAGAAGATAATTATTAATCCAATGTTGATCATTGAACTAATACATATTTGACCATACAAATATGCATCACTTTCCATATATGAGGCACATTCATATTCCTGAGTCATTAAATCCTTGCAGTGACCATGTCCTCACAGGCAAACATGCAGCAAATGTTGGTTGAATGAATGAATAAGAGACAGATGTTTTCTATATTTTACAATGAAACAGGTTTATAAAAATAAATTGATTTGCCTGACTCAATGCTTCCAATAAGTGGCCAGGACACGGTTCAAATCTGGAGTCTCACTATTAGTACAAAATAACTTTCTAATATACAGTTGTCTCCCAAAAGAGTCAACTGCTTCTAAATATCTTCATTCAAGTCTGGGTCTAACCCAAGTCCTGCCTGAGCATCGTTGCTAAGCTCATAACAAGACTGGGAGATAAATGATATGCAGTAGCATAAAGACATAACTAAGGCTCAGAAAAGGAGTTCAAATGAATAACTTACATTCTGCCTCTTTCTTCCTTTCAGATATTCCATTCAGATGAGTGCGACCTTGAGCAATCAAAGATGATGGCTTCTATCCCAACCCCTGCCTCCATGACCATTAGAATCCCACTGCAGCTCCCCAGCCTCCTCCTGCCCCTAACGTGCATCTGGAAAGTGCAACTGCTTCTCAGGCCTGACCACTGGAGCAGGGTCACAAACCGGAACACTGTAAAAAAGGATGATTATAGTGCAGAGAAGAGGGTGCCTCGGGGTGACCGCGAGCATGAGTGTCTCCACCTTAGTGCTGGAAAAAAAGTAGATACCCTGTGGCCTGGGGAAAAGACAAAGCTTGATACGGAGTGATACAAGAAAATAAACCCATCTGGACTAAAATCCAGTGGGAGAGGAAACCGTGCCACTCCTGGTCATGGCATTCCAGCCCACATCCGGCCCTTCGTGAGGTGCTGTCTTGGACACCATGGGCTAAGTCGGAGCGCAGTGAGTGAGACAACTCAACGAAAAGCACAAAGCAAAACCGGGCAGAACAAATTGCTGCACACCCACGCCTTGGACACAGCAGGCTTCAGAGCTGAGGACAGACAGCTGGGATGCTCCTGTGACCAGTAAAAAAGGGTGCTCCAAGGCTGCCGATCCGTGGGACACAGCAGAGGCTTGTAAACAAAAGCACTGCAGGACCTGCAACCAGGAAAATAGGAGCGCTGCTTGCTGACAAAAATGTTCCAATACCTGCAACCTGTAGGACCGTGGGGAGAGGGAAGCCTTGTGTGACACAGGAAAAAGGGGGCGGGGCGGGGAAAGAAGAGGAAAACGAAAAGCTGCCATTCTCTGCACATCCACCAGGAGCACTGTTTGTGGAGCATTCAGGATGCACCCCATTTATGCCAGTAGGTGGAACCTCAGCGAGGCCTCCAACAACTCTTAGCTAGGGACTGCAAAAAGCAGAGAAGCTTTATCAAGGATGGCGAACCTTTAGCTCTCTCAGTGATACAAACAGCCTATTTTGGCACTCGTGACAGGTTTGCCACCACTGCATCTGGTTGAAAGCAGGAATCCAGAGAGCAGAGCAGGGATCTGTTAGAGGACAGAGTCTAGCATGAGGCTCATCCGACCAGGAACAGGTGCTCTGCTACCATTTCCCTAAAACCTGGAGGGCCCGAGCTGTGAGACCGGCTTGCCAGCTTGCACTGGCACAGGACTCCTGACTGAGCACAGGGAGGGACTAGGTTCTGTAAGCAGAGTTAATAGGCATCTGTATGCACAGATATTTGAGTCCGCTCGATCACTGTACCTTGTTCTTCAGAGTTTTCCACTGCTCTCTTTTAGTGCTTCTTCTCTTCTGTTTGACTCTTTTCCCTCAGTATTCTTTTGCTCCTCTCTTCTGCTATATTCCACCTCCCTGCTTCACCCTGCCCCCTTCCACCCACCTAATAGTAGCAATGTAACAGTGGACTGTGCAAGTGCATCAGAGAACAAGAACTAACCAGCATTATCAGTTAAACAATGCCATTCAGGGCATTTCGGGTTAATCCTTAGCAAGTCTGTGCTTAGAGGATACAAACAAATTTATTAACAGGTTCCAACAGTCTCAAAGGCTCCCTCAATCTCTAAACACCCATCTGCATACCTCTGCTTGCCTACCCAAAGCCCTCAACACCGGCCCTTCACACAATTATAAAAATAATTCCAACAAAATCCAAATTCTTATCTATTTTTTACCTTTTGAATTGCTCTTACCTCCCTATTTTCCCACTGACACACTCCTCTTCTTTTCCCTTTCCATTCTTTTCCTCCCACCCCTCACATTCCAGATGAACCACAAATAGCAGCATAAAATAGTTTGTAAAGAATATTGACAAAAGAGTGGAATTATACAAGTTTTAATGTTTATGATCACTGTGTGCTCGGATCTATTGACACTGTTATAGCCATTAGAAACTTTCTCATTTCAACACAGTGACAGGGCCCAGTGGAATTAAATTGAATACAGTAAAGTGGTAAACAGTACTTCTCAACAAATAAATCCAGAGTGCATCATTGTAAAAAAGAAACTAAACAAAGAGAGCCTCATATCAACAAAATCTCTCTCCATTCTATTTGCTCTCAGCACACACACACACACACACACACACACACACACACACACACACTCACAAAAGCAGTAACATGAAAAAACAAGGCAACAGAAAGGATTCACAACTCTTGCAGTGCAGGCCCAAGAGGCACCTTGCAGAGGAAAGCAAACACCAGATAATCAAGTTGTGTGAGATAATTAAAGCAGAAATAAAGAAACTTGGAAAGTTCAAAGTGTACTTACCCAAAAGATAGTTGAACCAGCATACAAACTGACCAATGGGTATATGGGAGAGACTAATAAAAACCTGAAAGTGGTGATCCAATGGTTCAAATCATGAGAGACAAATTTCCAAAGAAAGAGACTTCATAAAAGAAGTGCCAAACAGAAATCATAGTTAAGAAATTATATTGAATTCATAAATACCAGAAATGACCAATGTAAAGATAGGGTTTCAGTAGGTACAAAAAAGAAAACACATGACAATTTGGTCAGGGAAGCATTAAAAATGATAAAAAAGCATGAAAAATTCATTAAACAGCTGTTAAATAATGCTAAGAAGAATAAGCTAAGGTTAAGTGGTGTTAGAGAAGAATTAGAAGACAACATGGAATTAAAAATGTGTTTACAGAAATCATAGTAGAAAACTTTCTAAGTATGGGGAAATAGCTCAACAAACAGGAAAGCAAGGCTTATGGAATGCCAAATAATTTATGAGGAAAAAAGAAGGTCCCTGCAACACACCAAATTCAAAATCCCTTAAGTCCAACACAAAGAGAGAATCTTAAAAAATGTCAGAGAAACGCAAAAAAACACTTAGAAAAGTAAACCCATTAGAATTAAAGCAAATTTCTCAATACAAACATTAAAGGGCAAAAGAGCTTGAAGTGAAGCATTTCAGGCCCTAAAAGAAAACAACTTCCATGTAGATTAGTATATTCTGCAAAATTGCTTTTCAAAATTGATGTGCAATTAAGGACATTCCATGACAAAGAACATTTTCAGTGATACATGAACACCAAACCAGCACTCAAAAAAATTTTTCAATAATATTCTAGACAGAAACAGTAAAGCCAACCAAACAAAAAAGTCAGATGGAATAAATACATTAACCAAGGCAAGCAAATGAACAAAAAGGAAAATATAAGCAATTCAAGAGAAAAAATACAAGAGAAAAAGAACACAATGACAGAATGTCAATACCTGTCAGTAATAACTCTCAATGCCAATCATCTCATCTCCTCAACGAAAACACACAGATTGAAGACTGGATAAAGCACACACACACACACACACACACACACACACACACACACACACACACTGTCATATTGCATCTATGGGTCTCATCTAATCCAAAAGGAAATTCATAGACTAAAAATTAAGGGGTGGAATAAAATATCCCATATACCAGGACCCAGAAAAGAAGCAAGAGTAGCACATTTAATTTCAGACTAAGTTTCAAGATGAAACTGAACAAGAGAGGCAAAGAAAATCACTACATATTGAGGAAAAATTCAACAGACAATTGTAAATATATATGCACTAAATATCGGTACACATGACTCCCATAAAGCAGACACTATTGGCCATAAAATATCAAATAAACACCAATACAGTTATATTGAGTGACATCAACTAAACAAAATATTAACATAGAAATGCCCCATCTTTGAACAAATGAAATTAATAGATATCTATAATGTGTTCTATCCAACTATATCCGAATACACATTAATATAACAGCACATGTAATCTTCACCAAAATAGTCCATAAAACCAGAATAAATAAATACAAAAGAACTGAAATCATCTTATGTTTGCTATCAGATGATAACACACTGAAACTAGAGTCAATCACAAAATAAATTACAGAAATTTTATGAATTTTACAAAGCTGGGCATTCAATAACACACTCCCATACACTCAAAAGGTCAAAAAAGAAACAAGGAAAAAAATTAAATAATTGGTATATTCAAACAATAATGTCAGTACAACACACCAGAACCTATGGTACACAATGAAAGCAGTCCAAAGGATGAAGTTAATTGCTGTAATTGCTCACTTTAGAAAAACACAGCAAGTACAAATAAATAACCTAATGACATACCTCAAGATACAAGAACAACAAGAACAATCCAAACACAGACCTAGCATAAAGAAAATTATAAAGATCAGAAAGAAAATTAAAAAGATATTTAGACCAAAAAATTATGAAGAACCAAAGAGTTGAACAGCTGCTTCTTTGAAAGAATAAACAGCTACTCTGCCACCAGCCCCAGTGAGGAAGGCTACCCTGAGATCTCTCCCGCCACCTATTTGGGCCCATTTGGTGGATCCACTCCATCCTCTGACTGCTCTACCACCAGCCCTAGTGAGGAAGGCAGCCCTGAGATCTCTCCCTCCACCTGCTCAGGCCCATTCAGCAGATCTGTGCTGTCCCCTCCCTGCTCTGCCACCAGGCCCAGAGAGGAAGGTAGCCATGTGGATGCCCTTGAAACACCCCCAAGACACCCCCCCACACTCTCAGACCTCCTAATTGGGCCAGTCCTTGGACCCACTCTGCAGAGGCATAGGTGGTCATAAAGGGTATTTTTCAGAGCTCCCAACTTTGAACATCTTTAAAGAAAGGGCGGAGGAAACCTATAATACAACTGTGTGGAGTTCAACCCTGCAGGTCGAGAAACTCAATTTAGGCCTTGTAGCCTGAAGTCAGTCTGAGTCCTGGGGATCTGCTATTGGTTAACTGAGATTATGGGACTTGGCTCTGCACATGGCTGTGCACATGGTATATTATGACAGCAGAGACATAATCTGAAAGAGGCCCTTCAAACTCTTTTTTTTTTCTTTCTTTTCCTCATTCCACCCTGCAATTTCTTTCTTTTTTCTGTCCTCGTTCTCCAACTCAGTCTCTTGCTCCACCATATTTTCTCTCATCTCCCTTTCTATTCCTGCTCCTACCCTAAATCAGAATTCTTCTTTTATCATTTTTTCTTTTTTCTTTATGTTCTTTTCTTCTGTCATTTTACCTCACTCATGATTCAGTAGTTTCAAGGGAAAGTGAGCCCCTGGTACTACTAAGGGAATATATTCTTGTCCTTACTCATGCACTCTGTCTATCCCTTTTGAAGTCAATAGTTTTGTAAAGATTGCATGGTCATTCTACATCCTCTGGCTTCACTTGAAACCTCCTCCAATACTTTCACTTGTCTACTCCTCTTGTCCTAACTCTGTCTAAGCCCCCATCCTAAATGGTAAAGATGCTATATTGAAAAGCATATCCACTGCAAACATATTTTGGGCTGCTTCTTAATTTTAATTTAATTCACATGATTTAAAGGTGATAGATTAATGACTACCACAAGTGGTCAAATTGCAAGTTGTGCTTGATCCTATTGTGCTACTGAATGTATCAATTGGGATAAAAGATTGTGATTGATTTAATGAGTTGTTTTCTCCCATATTATGAAAATGAGAATGTCTATGAGTCATTAGAGACTCAAAAGCAAAAGCGCAACTATATCAGAAAGATTTAAGTAATAACCCAGAAATTAAATCAAGGACAACCCAAAAAACAAAAAGAAAATGAGAAAACACTTAAACAAGACACAAAGACAGACTTCCAGTTTGCCAATGCCAAACAGTAGGGGAAATGAGGATGAAAAGTCTGATAGTGAACCAGCAGGACACCCCGAACCCATAGCACAGGAAGTAACAAAACAGATCAATCAGGCTCTAGAAAAATTCAAAACAGAAATAATGTCCCAGATAACCATAGAGAGGGTGGGCAAAACGAAAGTCATGATTTGAGACTCTAGAAGAGAAACTTGACAAAAAAATATAGATGAGCTAAGGACCACAATAGAAGCCATGAAAGCCCAGAATAAGAAAGAAATGAAAACAATGAATGCCCAACATAGGAAAGAAATGGAATCCATAAAACAGATTCAATGACATATACAGGAGATTAAAAACTCTACTGAAAGTGTATGCAACAGAATAAATGATTGCAAAGATAGAATTTCAAATATAGAAGATAGGATGCAGTCAGTGACCATAAAAAGAGAGATCTCTTAAAAACAGTAAGGGATCATGAGAAACTGATTCAACAACTGATAGATGATGCAAAGAAGAATACCATAAGATGGATAGGAATCCACGAAGTAGCAGGAGAAAATACAAATGACCTAAATACACTGTTCACAGAATTAATGACAGAAAACTTCCCAAACAGAGGGGAAGAATTTGATATTCAGATAAGTGAGGCATATAGGACCCCATCTAGCCACAGCAACAAAAAAATCTACACCTAGACATATAATAATCAAGATCCCAGAAACCCAACAGAAGAACAAAATACTATAAGCAGTAAGAGAAAAGAAACAAATCACATTGAAAGGAAACCCCATCAGAGTCACAGCAGACTTTTCAACACAAACTCTCAGGTCAAGGAGAGCCTAGAGAGAGACATTTCAAGTCCTGAAAGAAAACAACCTCCAACATAGACTGATGCAACCTGCAAAACTCTCTTTCAAAATGGATGGGGAAATAAGATACTTCCATGACAAAGAGCACCTGAGAAACTTCATAAATACCAAACTAGCACTACAAGGAATTCGAAACAATATTCTAGAAGAGGACAATGAAGGTCACAATACCATGAGGCTCAACAGACCAAATCAAATAGGCAAGGCAAGAAACTAAAAGGGGGGGGGAAGTAAAAGGAGTCAATAAAAGGCCAATAACATGACAATAATAAGTCAGAACATATCAGTTATAACCGTCAATGTCAATGGCCTCAACTCAGAAATCAAGAGAAATAGACAGGTAGAATGGATTAAGCAGCAAAATCCAATATGTTATATACAAGAAACACACCTAGTACAAAAGGAAGTCCATAGACTGAAAGTGAAAGGATGGAAAATAATTCTCCATGCAACAGGAGCCCAGAAAAAAGTAGGAGTAGCTATCTTATTCGCAAAGTAAATTTCAAACCAAAACTCATTAAGACAGACAAAGAAGGCCACTACATCCTTGTAAAGGGAACAATTCAAGAGGAAGAGATGACAATCATAAACATATATGCACCAAATATTAATGCCCCCAACTATATAAAACAAATATTAAGTAACATGAAAAACCAAATAAGCACTAATACAATTGTAGTGGGAGATTTAAATACCCCATTATCTCAAAGAGATAGATCATCTAGGAAGAAAATCAAAAATGAAATACAAGAACTGAACAAAGCTTTGGAACACACGGACTTAATAGACATCTATAGAGTATTCTACCACACAAAATCAGAATATACATTCTTTTCAGCTGCACATGGGTCATTCTTCAAGATAGATCATATAGTAGCTAACAAAACATGTTTGAATAAATGCAAAAGAATTGAAGTTATTCCCTGTATATTATCAGATCACAGTGCAACAAAGCTGGAGACCAATAGCATAAGAAACCATAGGAATTTCACAAACACATGGAAATTGAACAACACTCTCCAGACCAATCAATGCATCACAGAAGAAATTAAAGAATAAATTAGACAGTTTTTGCAAATAAATGAAAATGGCAATACAACATACAGGAATCCATGGGACACAATGAAAGCAGTTCTATGTGGAAAATTCATAGCACTGAATGCCCACACTAGGAAAACAGAGTTAGTTCAAATAAAAAACCTAATGATGACTCTTAGACTCCTAGAAAAACAAGAGCAAGAAAAACCCAAAGCTTGAACATGTGAGGAAATTATAAAGATTAGAGCAGATATCAATGCAATGGAAACTAAGAAAATGATACAAAAAATAAATGAATTGAAGAGTTGGTTTTTTGAAAGAATAAATAAAACTGATAAACCCTTAGCTAATCTTATTAAAAAAGGAAAGAAAGGTCTAAGATCCATGCAACCAGAAATGAAAAAGGTGAAGTCACAACACATCCAACAGAAATACAGAGGATCATTAGTACCTACTTTGAGAACCTATACTCTAATAAATTGGAAAACACAGAAGAAATGGAAAGATTTTTAGATACTTATGAATTACCAAAGCTGAACAAAGATGATAAAAACATTTTAAACACCCCAATTACAGTCAGTGAAATTAAAAATGTAATTAAAAATTTACCAACAAAGAAAAGCTCAGGTCCTGATGGATTCACTGCTAAATTTTACAAGACATTTACAGAAGAATTACTGCCTTTACTCTCCAAACTTTTCAATGAAAGTAAAAGGGAAGCAATACCTCCAAATTCTTTCCTGGAAGCAAGTATCACTTTGATTCACAAACCAGGGAAAGACACACCAAAAAAAGAGAACTATAGGCCAACCTCCTTAATGAATAGAGATGCAAAAATGCTTAATAAGATACTAGCAAACAGAATACAGAGGATCATCAAGAAGATCATACATCCTAATCAAGTCGGATTTATTCCAGAGATGCAAGGATAGTTCAACATACATAAGTCAATAAATTTAATACACTATATTAACAGAGTCAAGGACAAAAGCCATATAATCCTCTCAATAGATGCAGAAAAAGCATTTGACAAAATTGAACACCCATTCATGATTTTAAAAAACCTGCAAAAAATTGGAATAGATGGTCTATATCTCAACTTAATAAAGGCAATCTATGAAAAACCAACAGCTAACATCATATTAAATAGCCAAAAACTGAAAAATTTCATGTTAATATCAGGAACAAGACAAGGATGGCCACTACCACCATTCCTCTTCGATATAGTTCTGGAAATATTAGCCACAGCAATTAGACAAGAGAAAAAAATTAAAGCAATAAAGATAGGAAAGGAAGAAGTTAAACTGTCATTATTTGCTGATGATATGATACTCTATATTTAAGACCCAAAAAACTCTACCAAAAGACTTCTAGACTTATTGACAGATTCAGTAGAGTAGCTGGATACAAGGTGTACACGCAAAAATCTATAGCCTTCTTGTACACAAATAAAAGACTCACTGAGAGAGAAATTATGGAAACAATTCGCTTCACAATAGCATCCAAAAAATTAAAGTATCTAGGAATCAATCTAACAAAAGAAGCAAAATACTTCTACACTGAAAACTACAGCACTCTGAAAAAAGAGATTGAAGAGGATATAAAAAAATGGAAACACATCCCGTGCTCCTGGGTAGGAAGATTCAACATAGTGAAAATGGCCATACTACCAAAACTGCTATACAGATTTAATGTAATACCAATTGAAATCCCAACACTATATTTCACAGAACTAGAAAAAAGAATCCAAAAATTCATTTGGAACCACAAGAGACCTAGAATAGCAAAAGCCATCCTAGGCAACAGACACATGGCAGCGGGTATAACAACTCCCAATTTGAAACTATACTACAAAGCCACTGTGATAAAAATAACATGGTACTTGCAAAAAACAGGCCTGAGGATCAGTGGAACAGATTGAAAGACACAAAAACAAATCCAGATGTACTCAGCCAACTCATCTTTGACAAAGGAGCTGACTATCCTCAGTGGACGAAAGAGAGCCTCTTCTATAAATGGTGTCAGAAAAACTGGATCCGAACCTGCCAAAGATTAAAATTGGAACCTTATCTTTCACCATGCCTTAAATTAAAATCCAAGTGGAATAAATATCTAAATATTAAAACAGAAACACTAAACTTACTGGAATATAAGTTAGGCAGAACTCTGGAAGACATTTCCATAGGAAAAAATTTTATGAACAAATTTTCAGTAGCCCAGGAAATAGCAGAAAGAATCAACAAGTGGGATCTCATCTTATTAAAAAGATTCTGCACTGCAAAAGAAACCATCAACAGAACTAAGAGACAACCTACAATGTGGGAAAATATTTTACCAGCTGTTCCTCAGAAAAAGGACTATTATATAGAATATATAAAGAACTCAAAACAATCAGCACCCCCAAATATAAAGACCTGATTCAAAAATGGGCATCTGAAATGAACAGATACTTCTCAGACAAAGAAATACAAGCAGCAAATAAATACATGAAAAAATGTTCCACATCATTGGTAATTCAAGAGATGCAAGATGAAAACAACACTGAGATTCCACCTCACCCCACAAAGAATGGCTGCTATCAAGATATCACACAATAACAAATACTGGCAGGGTTGTGGGGAGAAAGGAACCCTTCTCCATTGTTGGTGGTAGTGCAGACTGGGGAAACCACTATGGAAATAAATATGGAGATACCTCAAAGAGCTGGGAATAAAGGTTCCATTTGACCCAACCATCCCTCTACTGGGTATCTTCCCAAAAGAACTAAAAGAATCATATCACAGTGATGTATGCACTGCCATGTTTACAGCAGCACAGTTTGTAATAGCTAAAACTTGGAAACAGCCCATTTGCCCATCAGGTGGAAACTGGATAAAGAAGATGTGGTTTTTCTATAAAATGGAATACTAGTCAGCCTTAAAGAATGAGAAATAGATTTATTCATAGGAAAATGGATACATATTGAGGATATACTCCTAAGTGAAATAAATAAGTCACACATGTGCAAATACTGAATAGTTTCTCTGGTGTGAATAAACTGTAATAGTACCTAAGATCCTAATGAGATAACTGACATTATGAAATGGGAAGAAAAGGTCTAAATGTGTAGGGAAGGTGGGAAGGGTAGGGGAAGGGTAACAAGGGAAAAGAAATAATATGAGAAAATGAAAAGATAGAAATAAAGTGGTTGTAAATGGGGAGGGGAGGAGGGGTGAAGGGAGGGCAAGGACAAGGGGAAAAAATGAGAACAAAGACCTGTCATGTAGAGGTACAAGATCCTAACAATGAATGTAACTGTACTATATCCCTAAAATATATCAATAAACTCAATTAAAAAAAGAAAGAATAAACAAAATAGACAAACTCTCAAACTTTCCAAATGAAGGAAAGAAAAACCCTGTATTAGTGCAATGAGAAATGAAAAAGTAAAACAATAACAGACACTGCTAAAACCCAGAAGATCATTAGTTCACAAATGAAAGTATTTGGCAAAATTTTGTTTTTGTTTGCAAACTCTATCTCATGTGACAAACATGACCATGGCCTCCTTTCCCACAAAAACACAAAGATGGCTGCCTTTTCTGAACTTGGAGCAAATTATGTTTGTGAATGAAGCTATCACTATACTATAAAAAATTGTACTCCAAAAATTTAAAGAATGTTGAAGAAATGGACAGATTCCCACACATAAGCATTAACAAAACTGACCTAAGAAGACATATAAAGAACTCTGAATAATTTAATAACAGGAAATAAATTCAAACAAGTAATTTTAAAAACATCCCAATCAGGAAAGGATCGGGTCTTGATAGTTTCATCTGTGATTCTAGAAGAACTTCAGGGAGAATATAATGCTAATAGTCCTCAAACTCTTTAAAGAAATTGAAAGGAAAGAAGTACTTTCAAATTGGTTTCTGGACTCCAACATAATTTTGGTTCCAAAACCAGTTCAAGGGCCAACTAAATAGAAAATTATAGAACAATCTTTTAAACTAACATAGGTTCAAAAATCTTCAAAATGATATGGTCAAATAAAATTCAGCAAATCTTCAAAATGATCATCTATCATAACCAAGTAGGTTATAACTCAATTTAAGGATAGTTCAACATATGCAAATCAATAAATGTAATACATCATATAAACAAAAACAAAGAAAAATGCCCCATGCTTATCTCAATACATGCAGGAAAAGATTTTGACAAAATCCAACTTCCATTCATGAAGAAAACACATATAGAAAGACATCGCAATGTGATGAAAACTATTTATGACAAACCTGTTGCCAACATCATATTACATGGAGAAAAGCAGAAAGTTTTCCCTCCAAAACCAGGAACAAGACAAGGATATCTATGACCACTACACTTGTTCAATATAGTGCTTGAAAAATTAGACAGAGAAATCAGCCAAGAGAAAAAATAAGAAAGAAATATAGGAAAAGAAGTAAAATTATCGTTAATTGAAGGTGCCATAAGCCTTTACATAGAAATCCAAAAAAACAAAAATAAAATTACACCAAAAGACTCCTAGAATTAATAACCAAATTCACAAATATAGAAGGACACAAAATCAAGAGAAAGAAATTAATAGTGTTATAGTACACAAATAATGAGCCCACTGAGAAAAAAATAAGGAAAATAATAATTATGCACAGTAGCATAAAAAAATCAAATACTTAAGAATTAACTTAACCCAGGAAGTGAAAGACCTCTAAAATGAGTCTATAGTACACTAAAAAAGGAAATGAAAGAGGACATTAGAAAATGAAAAGATGTTTTCTATTCCTGGACAAAGAAACAACTTTGTCAAAAGAGCTATACTTTCAAATGTGATACAGAAATTTGACATAACCCAAATCAAAATATCAGCAATGTTCCTCAAAGAACTAGAGAAAACAATCCTAACATGCATATGAAACCCAAAGGGACAAAATGAACAAAAGCAATACTGGGTAACAAGAGCAAAGCAGGAAGCACCAAAATCCCAGATTTCAATTTAAAATTGCAATGTTACAGTGATACAAACAACATGGTACTGCAACCAAAGCAGGTGTATATCAATGTGACAGAACAGAGAAAGCAATAACTACCTCACAAACCTGGTACCACCTGATCATCAACAAAGGGTCCGGAAAAATATACTGGAAAAAAAAACCCTCTAGGAAATGGCTCTGGGGACACTGGCTATACACAGGCAGAAGACTGAAACAAAACACATCTCTCACCATGCACTAAGTTAAAATCAAAAATCATTCAAAGATCTGAATATTAAAACAGAAACAATGGGGTGTAATCTCATGAAGACATAGCCATAGATCAGGACTTTATTTTTGGTTGTTCTTGTTAAGTTTATTGGTACATATTAGGTATACAGTTCAGTTATATTCATCATTGGGATCTTGCACCATTACATGATGTATCTTGGTTCTTATTTTCTCCCTGTACTCCTGTCCTTCCTTCACCCCCTCCACCCTTTCCTATTTACAAAGACTTTGTTTCCATTTTTTTCCTTTTCTCATATTTTTTTCTTTTCCCTCTTTCCCTTACCCTTCCCACTTCTCCTACTCCTTTAGACATTTTCTTCCTATTTCACATTATCAATTATGCCATTTGAACCCTATTTACACTTTCAGTTTTTCACACCAGAGAAACTACTTGGCATTTACATGTGTGTCTTATTTATTTCACTTAAGAGTATGGACTCAATATGCATCCATTTACCTATAAGTGACTCTAGTTTCTCATTCCTTGTGACTGAGTACTACTTCATTTTATAGAAAACCCACATCTTCTTTATCCAGTCTCCAGTTGATGGACACTTGGGCAGTTTCTAAGTTTTACCTATTATAAACTGTGCCACTATAAACATGAGTGAAAACATATCATTGTGATATGATTCTTTTAACTCTTTTGGAAACATGCCCAGAAGAGGGATAGCTGGGTCAAATGTGACCTCTAGGTAAGGACTTTAATAGCCCAAGAAATAACAAAACCTGAATTGCCAAAAAAAAAAAAAAGGAATCAAAATAAAGAATCAGTAAACAGAATTATTTCAATTAAAAAGTTTCTGCACAGCAAAAGAAATACTCCAAAAGGTTAAGAGGCCATCTACAGAATAGGAAAAAAATTTTGACACCTACATTTTAGACAGAAGACTAATATCTAGAATATATAAAAAGACCCAAAAAACTTACACATTGCACACTTAATCTGCTGGAAGAATAAGAATAGACTAAGTAGAACTCTCAAAGACATTGGTATAGGCAAAGACTTTATGAACAAAATCCTGATCACATAGGAACTATTACAAAGAATCAACAACTTGGATTTCATCTTATTAAAAGCTATAAAGAACTCAAAACAAGCAGCACCCCAAAATATAAAGACTCGATTCAAAAATGGGCATCTGAAATGAACAGACACTTCTCAGACAAAGAAATACAAGCAGCAAGTAAATACATGAAAAAATGTTCCACATCACTGGTCATTCGAGAGATGCAGATGAAAACAACACTGAGATTCCACCTCACCCCACAAAGAATGGCTGCTATCAAGAAATCACACAATAACAAATGTTGGCGGTGTTGTGGGGAGAAAGGAACCCTTCTCCATCGTTGGTGGGAGTGCAGACTGGTGCAACCACAATGGAAATCTATATGGAGATACCTCAAAGAGCTGGAAATAGAGGTTCCATTTGACCCAGCCTTCCCTCTTATTCCAAAAGAATTCAAAGAATCACATCACAGTGATATATGTGCACCTATGTTTATAGCGGCACAATTTGTAATAGCTAAAACTTGGAAACAGCCAATTTGCCCATCAGTTGGAAACTGAATAAAGAAGATGTGGTTTTTCTATAAAATGGAATACTACTCAGCCATAAAGAATGAGAAAGTAGATTCATTCATAGGTAAATGGGTACATTTTGAGGATATACTCCTAGGTGAAATATATAAGTCACACATATGCAAATACCAAATAGTTTCTCTGGTGTGAAAAACTAAAATAGTACTCAAGATCCTAATAGGAGAATTAGCAACCTGAAATAGGAAGAAAAGGACCAAAGGTGTAGGCACAGTGAGAAGGATAGGGAAAGGGGAACAAGGGAAAAGGAAAAAAATATGAGAAAATGTAAAAATGGAATTAAAGTGTTAGAAGGTGGGGAAGGGAGGAGGGGGTGAAGGGAGGTTCGGGACAAGGGGGAAAAATGAGAACCAAGACCTGTCATGTAAAGGTACAAGATCCCTGTAATGAATGTAACTGTACTGTCTACCTAGAATGTACCAATAAATTCAATTTAAAATAAAAAAGAATGAGAAATTGGATTCATTCATAGAAACATGAATATATTTTGAGGATATACTCCTAAGTGAGATAAATAAGTCACACATATGTGAATACCAAATAGTTTCTCTGGTGTGAATAAACTATAATAGTACATAAGATCCTAATAATATAATTGACAATGTGAAATAGGAAGAAAGGGGCTAAAAGTGTATGGAAATTGGGAAGGGCAGGGCAAATCTAATAAGGGAAAAGAAAAATATGAAAATATGGAAATAAAGTGTTTGTAAATTTGGAGGGGAGGAAGTGAAAAGGTAGGGCAAGGACAAGGGGAAAACATGAGAACCAAGACCTGTCATGTAGAGGTACAAGATCCCAACAATGCATGTAACTGTACTGTATGCCTAAAATGTACCAATAAACTCAAAGAGGAAAAAAATTTTTTTTGAAAAAAAAAACTCACATCCCCCAAATTTAAAGACCCAATCCAAAAATGGATGCCTGAAATGAATAGGCACTTCTTGGATAAAGAAGTAGAAACAGAAAATAAATATATGAAAAAAAGTTCAATATCACTGATCATTTGTGAGGTGCAAATTAAAACAAAAACTGCTGCTATCAAGAAATCAACCAAAAACAAATGCTTGAGGGGCTGTGGGGCAAGAGAAACACTTCTTCACTGTTGGTGGGAGTGCAGACTGCTGAAACCACTGTGGAAAGTAGTGCTGAGACTCCTCAAAAAAAAACCTAAAACTGGAAGTCTCATTTGACCCAGCTATCCCCCTTCTTATCTTTCTAAAAGAATTAAACGCATCATGCCACAGTGAGACACACACACCCATATCTGTAGCACCACAGTTCATAATAGCTACATTTTGGAAACAGTCCAATTCCCATCAACCAATGAATGGATAATGATGTGGGTTTATTTAAATATATCCAGTGGAGTACAACTCTGCCATAAAGATGAGCTTCAGACATTTATAGCTAAATGGATGGACCTTGAGGCCATACTCTTAAGTGCAATAAGTCAGCCACACATGTTTAAACACCACATTGTTTCTTAAGGTTCTTTAAGGTTCAAATTGTATAACTGATAATGTGAAACAGGAAGAAAAGGGCTAAAGAAGTAGGGGAAGTGGGAAGGGTAGGGGAAAGGAAAGAAGGGAAAAGAAAAAATATGAGAAAAGGAAAAAATGGAAACAAAACCTCTGTAAAGGGAAGGGTGGAAGGGGTGGAAGGGAGGGCAGGGGAATGGGGAAAAATCAGAACCAAGATACATCAGGTAAAGGTACAAGAGTCCAATAATGAATGTGACTGTACTATATACGTAAAAAGTACCAATACACTTAATGAAGAAAATACCACATTATTTCTGAAAGTGGAAATAAGGACTAAAATATATAACAGATATTGGGAAATGGGAAGAAAATGTTCAAAGGAGAAGGGGAACAAGGGAAGAGAAGAGGAAAAGGAAAGAATGGACAATAAAAATAAAAGGAATAATGGAAATAGAGCTTTTGTAAAAGAGGGATCTAAGAAGGAAGGAAAGGAAACAAAAAGAAGCAGCAAGATAAATCATGCACAAGTACAAATTCCCTATGATAATGTTACCATATCTAAAATGTACTGATAAATATTTTGCTTCAAAAATATTAGATGGACCAAAATAAAAGACAATAAAAATGGGCACCTGAAATAAATAGACACTTCTCAAGAGAAGAAATACCAATGGCCAATAAACACATAAAAAAGTGTTCAAAATCTCTGTCCATTACAGTAATGAAAATTTTAAAATAACTGAGATTCCACCTCACTCCAGCAATAATGGAAATTATTGAAAAATCAAATAATAACAATTGCTGGTGAGGCTGTGGGGGGAAATGAACACTTTTACACTATTGGTGAGAGTGTAAACTAATACAACCACTATGGAAATCAGTATGGAGATTCCTTAGAAACTTAAAAATAGCTACCTCCAGGTATTACCCTACTAGACATCTTCCCAAAAGATTTAAAGAAATTGTACTGTGGTGATATACGCATACCCATATTCATGGAAGCACAATTCATAACAGCTAAATCTTATAATCAGACTATATGTCCATCAACAAATAAATAGGTACTGAAATTATGATACTTATGCACAATGGAGTGCTACTCTGCTGCAGAGAAAGGTAAATTTGAGTCATTTGTAGGAAAATGCATACACTTTGAAACCGTAACAGTAAGTGGAAGAAATAAGGTACACTTAAATATTGTATGATTTCTCTTATATGAGAAACCCAAAGCATCAATAAATTAAAGAGCAAAATAAAAGACAGATAAACAGATTCAGGGAGATCTTTTGCAAATGGGAAGGGGACCAAGACATGGAAAATGAAGGGTGAGCGGAGAGGAGGTCAGAAAAGAATCGGAATATGTGGTGTACATGTACCAACCACCCACAACTATGTAATCATTATGTATAACAAAGGTGAACTATGGGGGAAGGGGGTCTAGAGACACAGGGATATAGAAGTGAGGGGAGAGGAAGTGGAATAAAGAGTCAGGATGTGTTAAGTATGGTAAGGTGAGTGTAAACATTATGCTGCAAACGTGTACTAATAAAAATTAAATTGCTTTAAGTAAATGCATACAAAACAACAGATGTTGGAATACAAAAGAAGACCTCTGAAAGTGAATGATAAACATTTATATTTTGTTTTGTGTGTTTATTGTTCTATTTTGTTTTGTTTTGAGCTACCATTAATAGACAACTCACTCAGAAATAGTCTTTTAAAACCAAAAGCAAAAGGCTTGAGAAATAAACACTGAAATTTACATATCTAAACTCTGCAGAGAATGTTCAAGGTTTGGTATGCATGCTCATTTTATAAACATACTTATATGCAAACAATTTCAGGTGCAAACTTCAAAATAGCTTGTCTTTTACTAATGAAATCCTTCAAAAATGTGCGTTTTGCAATTACAAAGAATTTTAGAAGATCACTTAGACATAAATTTTAATCAGATACATGATGATCTGCCTTTACATAGGTGTAGAACCACTGTATAGAATCCCTCTTGTCAGTACAATTTACACAGAAATGGCAACAATTGAACAAACTCTATTTTTGATACAGTTATTTTCTAATATCACTGCACTGTCTTCCTTCTTTTTTGTAAACTCTAGAACTAGCACGACAAGCTCTTAGGTGATACAAAATATCCCTGCGGATTAATTATGCAACCTTAGAGTGGGATTAACTCTCCACAGCAGAGTCTTGATGTTCACAACTGGACCCTATAGGTACAAAAGCCTCCAGCCTTCACAGACACCTGAATCCTGATAATTGACCCAAAACAAATATCAGAACTAAATCATTAGAAATTTATTAATAAAACATTGATAGAGATCACAGTTTAGTGCATTTCTTAAAATGTTATCTAAACAGGATCTTTGCTAAGAAAAAATATATATAACTATTCAACTTAGTTCCTTTTTTGAAAGGTCCTCACTCCAAAGAGACTTGTTCTACTCCACCTAGAATGAATGCTAGGGCAAAGCACTTCAGATTAGGACCCTGACATACCGTCCCTCACCATCCCTCATGGAGCTTCTCATTAAGTCTGCTACCACATTTTGTCCCTCTTTTTGGATGCTGCCATTGCTCAGGTCCCTAGGAAGTGAGCCATGGATTACCCCTACAGAAAACCTCCTAGAATATTTAAAACGGTAGCTATTAATACCTGGAGGGGAAGAGAAAGAAGCAAGGCTGGTTAGAGAGAGGTGTTGGAGTAACAATAATTGCCAAGTAATGCCTTCATTAGAAAACACAGAAGGCCAGTAAGTAGGATGGCTTTTCAGAGTTGTCCTTAGCTGGGAGAGAGCTAGGCTTTTGTGCCTCCATAATCCCTAGATGTTGAACATAAATCACCCTGGGACTGAGACAGAATTTTCACAAGGCAACTATTTTCAGCTGAAGTCCATTCCCAGCTGGGACATGGCAACAGCATTCACACCAGCTGGGAGAGAAGTCCTTCAGTGCTAAAGGAAGAGCGGCATGCTCTCACACAAGACTAAATGTAATCTCAGCCACACTGTAAAACCAAGCCAGCTCCTGGATTACCTTTGAAAACTCAGAGTCAACTCTGTTACTCCTGTAGGTGTCACATGCTTTGTGAGCAAATGATTTCTTCAGCCTGAATACGGGTGAAGCTGAGAGAGTTCAGAGGAGTCCTGAACAGATGCTCTCAGCTGGGAACTCTGACATGTCTAGTGGACGGAGATTAGCTTATCGGGGATGAGAACTTGGAGGAGACCCCTCGTCTCTCTTCCCCGCCTGCCGAGTTGCAGGGCTTCCTCTGCCACACGTTCCTACCACATCCTATCGCCTCACCACAAGCCCAAAACCAGTGGTATCACCCAACATGGACTGAAACCTCGGAAGTCAAGAGCCAAAATAAATTGTTTCAACTGATTAACATAGGAATTTCTAACTCATAGCAATGGCAGAAAGCTGCCTAATACAATGCTCAATTCCCACAAAAATGTTACCATTCAGAAATGGGAGCTCTCTGTAGCCAAACATATCAATTTTTCAAGAGAAGCAAAAAACATACTATTATGTGAATTTGCCCATTTTTTTCATTGAGTTAAGGTTTTAAAATAAGTAATTGATACTTTAGGAGTTAAAACATGTCTAGAACTAGATTCAGTTTCTTATGAAATATAAAGAAATTGTTCTAGGGATAAATTTATTCTTTAATGATTAGCAGAATTATGCTCATAACGCAAGAATTCTGCAAATCTATCTCTGTGCACACCAGTGAAATGAAGGCAAAGAGGAGAAAATAAATAGCTTCAATTGCAAATCTGGAATACATGCAAAATCACTGATAAGACCTCAGCAGGTAGCCAACGTTAGTTGCCAAGTAGCAACATCGTAAGTAGATTTGGGAAAAAGTGGACTCTCTTCCTTCAGCAGCAGAGAGATTGGGGCACAAGGTGGAGACAGACAGTGGTTTGGGGGAGGCTGGAAGACTTTTCACCTGTCTCATCAGTTTATTTCCCATAGAAGGAAAATAAACTTTAAGAATAAGAGATCCAGCCACCCAAGAATTTGGCAGCCCTGAATATGGGCTTAGAACTATCAGTAGTAGGGATTTAAAACTGGCTTGTTGCCACTGGAGTTAAAACAATCAAACTGAGAAGAACCTGGAGCAGCTGCCACTTGGAAACTTCGCTGAGCAAGCTGACATAGGAAGAAAGGCTGTACTTTGAACCCAGATGAATACCAGCTGATCAGAGCTGACTTCAAAGAGAAAAACAATCGTGTTTGAAGCTCCTAAACAAAGTGTGAACACAGCCTGGCACTTGACCAGAATTCAGTAAGTGGTGTGAGAAGAGGTCCATGAAGGGAAGAAAAGACACCGTGTTAACTGGGAGCTGAAGGATAAAAATATTTCTGCCGACTTGAACCTTACAACTTGAAATGATTCAAGTCCCAATCATTAGCATCAAAATAGTCTAAGCCTTGTTATGAAGGAGAACAACAAATTAGCTGGTTAAAATAATAGTCAAGGTTTATATAATATGTTTGCCATTCTCTGCTACAAGCCCTTTCAGGAAGAATGAGACAAGAGACATATATATTTTAAGTGGGCGAGATGCTGACGAGGTTAGGTTTTGTTGCAGATTAGGGAAGGTTTTGTACATATTGTGAGGACCCTACTCATTTCAGTTTGGTGAGAAGTTAAAGAAAAAATGTAAAATAAGGAAGAATGTCATTGCCAACTTTGAATATTCACAATATTGCTCAAAGTAGTCCATATCAAATAATCCCTTTAAATTATATGCCAAGTAGATCAAAAAGTACATGGATGACCAAGAAACATTATTTCCTTTTTAACATGCTGAAACATGATGTTGTCAGCCCTCAACTTAATATGCAAACACTTGGGTTATAGATCTAGGGGTCTTTTACCAGTCATGTGCTTTGGATAGGTAGCCTATCCACTCAATCCTCAGGCCTCTTCTGTAAAGTGGAGATAATAAGACCTTCTTGCCTTGCTAACACAGTTATTAATAATGGTTTAGTAAAATAATAAAGTCAAGTGTATCAAAAAGGTATAAAATTCTGCGCCTGACACTATTTCATTTTAACAGATTTGTTCCTACAAAATCCACCTTCTTGAGACTTTGCTCTCATGTCATCAGTCATATACCGTGCTTCTCAGGACTTTCCACTGTCCAGAGAAAGTAAAGCACCTCGGACAGATCTGCACACATTTTTGCCTCCAATTACTCGCTTCTGAATCCCTCACACTAGCCAACAAACCTCATATTATTCGGACCTTGTACTTTGACTCAATTTGCTATATTGGTGTTGAGAAAAAAATCCACCAACAGTGAACTCAATTTATCTGCTTGTCTGCAGGGGTCCAGCCCATAGCAGTCTCACTTACTATGGCTGATGAACTTGGTAATTAACAGCACTGATAGGTCTTTTACCATTTTTCTAAGTTATTGTACACTTCTATGACAGACATAATGAAAATCTGCCATGATCCTGCCTTATTTTACTATCACGCCTCTGCCTGTGTATGGAACTCCACACACATTAGACTGTGACCCTGCTTATGTCACCCTCTTGCCCTGAGAAAAGCTGTTGGGCAGGAAGTCTGACCCATGCAATACAGCAACACATATTGCCATCGGGCTCAACATTTCCTGTCAGCTCTACCACTATTTGGTTCCCAAAATTGGTTATCAAAGAGCAATTACTACCCCCTTCTCTGCTCCATGAGTAGGGTACTTTGTCTCCCTAGCCCTGCAATACACAATGCCACAGCTATACACTAAGCACGTTAGGTCTTGAAGCTCATGAAGTGGTTAGTGTATTAAAAATCTAAGCTTTTCACCTTGAATTTAATCTATTTATGTTCAAATTTATAACCTGAAGCAGGGTAAAATTTTTAAATATACTTTTTTAAAATTAGAACCACTATTTACTTTACCCATTTAAAATTTAACATTTAAATTAAGGTATGAAGTAAATACAATGCATCCAGAATTTTGAACATTTAGGATGCCAAAAAAAGAAAAATAGCTCTTCAAATTTATGTATTGATTATGTGTTGAAATAATATTTTGACAAGGTGGACTGCCAAATTCACTATTAGAATTGATTTTATATTTCCTTTTAACTTTTTAATGTGGCTACTAGAAAATTTAATATTAGATCCTTGGCTTGCATTGTATTTCTAATAGTAGTGCTATTCCATAGACCATCACCTAGTATATCTAAAAGTATTAATAGCTAACTGCATTATGTACATTTTTCTAGTGAGTGCTCACTATGGATTCTTGAGGTATTGTCCCTGTTTTATGGATAAGGAAATCAAGAGTTAGCAAGATTACATGATTTACATCATTCAACTGGGATTTATAATTTGACCTGTCTCTTACCAAAATGTATGCTAAATGATTGTTTGAAATGTTCACTTGCCATAAAAGTATTGATCTATTGATCAAATATGCCCAGAAACTTATTCTTGAATATAGTCCAAATCATCTAGCCAATTAAAAACCTACGAAAATTCAGGCAAGAGTTGGACAAAAAGCTAGTCTGGGTTATTTTCAAAACAGCATACTTGGGCCATTCAAGTGTATGGTAATAACAAAACAATAAAGAAACAACTGTGGGGGCAGCAGAGCAACCAAAACTCAAATTTGGTATAGATTTAAATATTTCCATAACACAGTGAGTGTCATGACCGTGTATCAAAACAATGAACAAAATGATTCACTCTCAGGGTCCTCTCATTGCCAAGGTGTTTCAAGATCTTGTCCAATTAGCTTTTACTAGATAATGGAATAAACACCAGAATGTTTTTTAAAGCTAAGAATTGCTCCACAAGAGCAATTGATCTCTAATTATTTGAAATTTAAATTTTTACTCATTGTACATTAATTTCTTCACCTTACCAGAACTCAAACTACCTTTAGAAAGTAAGGATGACAGTAACATTGAGCAAGATTCTCTGATGCTGCTTCAGAAACATCATCTCAAAATGGAGGATGATCCTGTCATCCATTTTAAAAAACCTACTTTCTTGTCCTACAACTAGTAAGAGTAAGACTGATAAATAGCTCTTCATGTTGATGGAGGTGTAGATTCTCCAGGTAAATTTCCTGCTGCTTAGTTCATGGAACTAGAAAACAGGGAAAAGCACCAGAAAGGAAAGGGTCAGGTATCAGATTTAGTACTCAAGGTCATGCCTCCATTACTGACATAGACACACCATGAGGTATGCATTACTAACCCTTTAGGTGGCTTTAAAGCTAATCAAGTTGACAATCCAGCTTAAATGTCACAGTAATTTCAGTGTCTGGAATCCTGTAGTTGAAGTGTATAAATCATTGGTCAGCACTCAAAAGTTCACAGAAACCCCTCTGAACTTTTCCCCAAAACTAAAAATTCTTTCTCTCTCTCTGTCTCTCCTCTTTCTCTGTCTCTCTCTCTCTGTGTCTATCTGTCTATCTCTGTCTCTCTCTCTCTCATACATACACATATATTTGCATGTATATCTTTGCATAAATATGTATCTTTTCCTTGTAAATGTTGCATTTTACATTAAGAAAATATTTCTGTGTAATAAATCAGATACCCTACATGTCATTGTATTTAGAGATATTAGGTGAGAATATCATTTGTGGTGTTACCTCTACCCATAAATATAAAAATAGAAGAAAAAGACCTCTATCTCGTACTCTTTCAAGTGGATTAAAATCAGTGTTTTCCTGAAATTTAGACCATTCAGTACCTAGCCATCTGGTTTGTGTCCCTTTCCCAAGTGGCCTTGTTTTTAAAATGTAAATCAAACATACAGTTAACATACATTTTCTCATAAGAGTTATTTATATTCTGAGAAGAAATTCTTGAAGCCTGAATAAATTCATGACAGTTGGAAATTAATATGTTACAATAAAAATTTTAGACAGAGCAAATGTGGACACACAACTGTTTTTTCCTCAAATGGTGCCACTTTGGCTGCTTCATACTCCCAAAAATAATTTTGCTCCTAGGGGAGCCACTTATTTTGGAATCTACATGGAGATTTCGGCCCTCCCCTTCCATTACAAGTATTTATGGCAAGTGCCATGAATTTATCATCTGTGCCAGCTCCACACAAGCACGTGCTTTTTAGCTGTGAGTTTACATGGTGTGTATCACCATAAGGCACACAGCAAACAAACATTGTGCTCTTTGGAAATAACAACAGATACACAGAATGTGATCCCCTCACTTCTCTCCTGTTTGAGTTTCCCAACTATGACTAACCCGAAGCTGAAATGCCTCAGCTCTCTTAGAAACCGCTGCCGCTTGTTTCACTCCCTCAGCTTTCTGCAGCTGCTGTCACCTCTGCCTGAGATCTCAGCAAGCTGGGCTGCTTTAATGCCTCAGTGTCTGTTATGTTGACTCCTGCTGGAACCTGGCACCTCAACTCTTCTATCAGCCCAGATCACTGTCATTACCTGCAGGCTGACCTTGGTCCCCACCGGCAGCTCTCCTGCTGACTCCCTGTAACAGGCACACCTTGGGCAGTGGAGTCACAAACTGCTCCCTACACCTGTGGGAAGAGCTTAGAAGCTGCTAAGCTCAGTCATATTTTATCAAAGCCTTTGATCTCAGGTTTGATCTTTGCCAAGATCGGCAACACAAACAGGCCGCTGTGCGCCTGCCAACTGGTGCTTACTAACTCAATTCCCTTTTTTCATTTGAGCTTCCCACTGCCTATATATTAATACTCTCTAACACAAAAGGAAAGGTCAAAGTAAAAATAGATATATTGTTATAGAGGACAATTTTCCTTTCACCCTATTGGGTAATTCCAGAGCTCCACATTTTTTAAAGTTATTTCTTTGTAACCTGCCTGAAGGGCATTATCAGATTATTTTCTGTAGCTTCTGTTCTGGCTTGGAATAGGTAAGTTTTAGAGGGATCAGAAGATAGAATAACTTTACACGTGTTTCCTATTAACTTTTTTTGATAAGCATTCAGTATTTTAAGCATATATCTTGAGTTAGTGAATGGTACCACAGAAAGAAATGATCTCCACATTTTCCTTAGACAGTGAGTGGTTCTTAAAAAGGGCAGTACTGCCTACAGGAATAATTGAACAACTGCGAAGAGGAGAATTCTGAAAACCTAAAAGAAGTGAAGAAAAAAACATGCCAGACATACCGGGTGAGGGGAGGAAAACACAATCATTCCAAACCTGAACACATATGGGCAAAGCTTGTGAACTTGACTGTAGAAAATGGGAAGTCCGTGTGGGATTTAAGTGTAAGAATGGAAATGCCAGAAGCACAGAAAGAACCGTTTAAATGGTGGCAGAAGGCAGCAGCAGAGCAGATGGGCTGCTGGCAGGCAAAGTGTTTCACTGAAAAGAATCGTTCAGGTAAAGACAGGGGCAGCAGTAGAGAAAGAGCTGCAAATTTAAAGCGCAGCAACGAGAGCTGGCCTTCGATGGAACAAGCACAGAGCAGAGATACATGAAGGAATTGCTGAGGGTGTGAGTTCTGATGTCAAAGACAAAGACTGACTTAGGAAGCTACTACGCTCTGTGAGATACTATTAAGAAGTTAATAGGACATGTACAAAAAATAATAACATCTTAGTCTGGATTCCAACATCAGCCAGCCTGACCATCACCAGTGCATTAAAAAAAAAAAAAGAAAAATAGACCAAAAAACATTCTGGATTCAAGAAATCTGCAGTTTCAAATACATGAGAAGTTTCAAATACTATGAGCGAATTCTGTTCAAAACAAAATCAAACAAGCATTATCATGCTATGAGACTAGGCAAAAGATTGAAGATTGCACGATGGATTGATCCAGCGCTTCATTTTTTATTTTGCAGTAATAAATGAGTTCTATAAGAATGAGGAAGAAGATCAGCCTGCACCATGGCAGTAAATACAGGAGATGTCTGAGTGTTGAGCAACCTGGGGTTTAGTGGCAGCTCAGAAACTCCCTCACTCACAGTGACGGACTGGATTCACATCATCTCACCTGGTCATTGCTATACCTCCGGGGGTATTGGTTCTCAGGTTTGATTCATAACTATATGCTCTGTTCAAAAGTCTTACTTCTGGAAGACCCTAGGACTTAACCCTCAGCTTTCTCCCTTATCTACTCTCCCTCCTTAAGAAAGCCAACCTGGTTCCATGGCTTCAAGCACTGTGAGTATGGAGAAGATTCCTAAATTTCTTTGTCTAAACCTGACCTCCCCATTCAGCTCCGGCTTCAAAAAACAATAGCCTAATGGTCATCTCTATGAAGACCATGTGAGAAAGTGACTTTAAATTGCTACCTGAGTTTATGAGTTTGCTGAAGAAAGCTGGATATCATGGATTTCTATCCTAGCAAGCTTTGTCTTTAAATAGTTTACATTACGTTGCTTCATATGGACTATTTTGTGACCTTTTCTCAGTCTTCTGGAAAGATGCTGAAAATAAATAAAAATTTAATTAAAACAAAAAGCCCAAGCAATACTTATACTCAGCATTTCAGTACAGTAATGAGGAGACTTTACAATTATTTTAAAGCATGAGAGCAATTTGTCTTCATTTTACTACAATAATTTAACCACTCATTAACATTCATTGGCCACTTTCCACCTTTCTAAAATCTCAGCATAAATAAAGATTCTATTCTATAATTCCCGTTAAATATCTATATTTATAAAATAGAATAAAATTGATTTTTATAATATAGAAACTTCCATATTTTAAGTGAAGCTTAAAATTCTCATATTCTACTTACATCTAAGCCCTGATAAACCTTAAAAGCACTGTCAAATCCATTTTATAAATCATGGTTTCATCTGTACTGCATGTCACTTTTAGTGACCAATAAACATCTAAGGAATCACCTTCCACTGTAACTATGTCTGTGTCTTATTATGTATGGTCGATTGTGAGTTTTTTGTGAGAAGGACTTGTACCTTATGCTCTTTGTACTATCTATGTTGCACAGTAAATTACACATGATAGACACTCAATTTGAATGAATGTAAGACTCTTACAATATTCTTGTTTTGCTTATGAAAAATTAATGATGCTACTTTAACTGTTTTTTTCTTCATTTTAGTTATGACTTTCAAGAGACATAGACAAAACCAACCCTCTTCTAATGTGAATTTATATTCCTATTTCTGGAACTGTTGCTGTTATAAGCAAAAATAACTTCTGAAATGTGGAAAATAAACTATAGCAAGGCCAAACACTCAACAATTTGGTCCCAAAAAACTTCCCTACTTAAAATATGTAACCTAGAGCTGGGAATTTAGCTCAGCGGTTTGGTGCCCTGCCTCACAAGAGCAAGGACCTGAGTTTGATCCCCGGTACCAAACAAACAAACAAAAAACAACAAACAAACAAAACAAAAAATAGTAAAATAAAATATGTAGCCTATCAAGCAGTTCCAAAACTGATCAATTTCCCTTATATCATTTGTATCTTAAGTTAGTATCAAACAAACTTCTCATCCTTTTCAGAGGAGTACCAGCCCTCTGGCACCATTACAGACCCAATGAGCTCCTCTATTGTAAAATGATCAGAAGTTACCTAATGTTCTCACTTAGTAATGACAATGTATCAAGCAAGATACATTCTAACTAGGATATATAAAATGAATGCAGTTTGTAAAATAAAAACACTACTTTATTTACATGTATATGAGACAGGCTAAGGAAACATACTTAATACATTCATAATAACTATCTTCAGGTGGTAACGATATCAGAAATTCTTATTTTTTTTCTTTATGCTTTTCTATATTTTCCAAAAATATATTTATAATATATTATGAAGACTTATGTTATTTGTAAATAAACATATATACCCTTTATAAAATCAAATGTACACATGTAAATCATCTATAGTGACACCTAGTTGGAGAATGAATGTATATGCTTGTATATCTGCATAGTATATATATACGTTTGAAGAAAATATTCTAAAAATATTAAATTATGTTCTAGACCCCTTTCTAAGCACTTCAATGTGAATCTTAGCCCACACAATAATACACATATATCTGGACTACCTTATAACTTTATCCAGAGACTACTATTAACCATTTTATAGTAGAGAACACTGATGCTCTGATCCACATATTTGTGGCAAAATCTGGCTGGCTTCTTCTACAAATTCTTCCCTTCCTTCCTAGCTCTTGCCCCTCAGGCTTTGGGATACCCATTGTGGCTGAAATGAACACCCAAAGTTAGCTTTAAGGAGAAGTTTTAATGCCAACATTTTTCCTAATTCTTATTTTAACATTTTGTTTGAGTTTCATTTAGAGATGATACTTCAAGGGTTATGGCATTTGGGATTTACTCTCCACAAAATGTGAACTGTGATTAGTTTATATGACAAACTAGTTATAATGTGTTGATTATGTAATGAGTTTAAATGGAATTTTTTCACATTAAGTTTATTGGTATAATTTAGGTATACAATACAGTCATATTCATTATTAGGGTCTTGTGCCTATACATTATGTATCTTGGTTTTTGTTTTTCCCCATTCCCTTTCCCTCCCTTCACCTCCTCCACAATTCTTTATTTACAAAGACTTTGATTGCATATTTTTCCTTTTCTCGTATTTTTTCTTTTCTCTACTTAGGTTTCCCCTACCCATCCCAATTCCCCTACTCCTTTAGACCTTTTTTTCTAATTACACAATATCATTATATATCTTGATCCTCATTTACACTTTTAGTTTTTCACACCAGAGAAACTATCCAGTATTTACACATGTTTGTGTTATTAATTTGACTTGAATATGGCCTCAGTGTGCATCCACTTAGCTATAAATGTCTCTAGTTTCTCTTTGTTTTGGGGGGGTACCAGGGATCAAACTCAGGTCCTTGCACTTGCAAGGCAGGTGGCAGAACCATTGAGCTAAATCCCCAGCCCTAGTTTCTCATTCTTTATGGATGAGTAGTACTCTCTTTTATTTTAAAAAAAATTCTTATCCAGTTTCCAGTTGATGGACAATTGGGATGTTTCCAAGTTTTAGCTATTACAAACTATGCCACTATAAACATTGGTGAGCATATATTACTGTGGTGTGATTCTTTTAATTGTTATGGGAAGATACCCAGCAGAGGGATAGCTGGATCAAATGGCACTTCTAATCCCAGTTGTTTAAGGTTATCTCCGGGTGATTTCTGCAGTGATTGCACCAGTCTGCACTCCCACCAACAATAAAGAAGGATTCCTTTTTTCCCTTTACCCAACCAGCATTTGTTATTGGTTGATTTCTTTTCTCTTCCTTTATTGAGTTTATTGGTACATTTTAGGTATACAGTACAGTTACACTCATTACTGGGATGCTGTACCTTTACATGACAGGTGGTCTTGATTTCTTGATAGCAGCCATTCTTTCTGGGGTGAAGTGGAATCTCAGAATTGTTTTCATCTGCAACTCTCGAATGACCAATGATTTGAACATTTTTTTCATATGTTTCTTTGCTGCTTTTACTTCTTTGTCTGCAGAATATCTGTTCAATTCAGATGCCCATTTTTTTATTCAAGTCTTTATGTTTGGGGGGTCTGATTTTTTTGAGTTATTTATATATTCTAGATAATAGACCTTTGTCTGAGGAAGGGCTGGTAAAGATTTTTTTCCACATTGTAGGTTATCTCTTAGCTCTGTTGCTCTTCCCTTGCACCTCAGAAGCTTTTTAAAAATATGAGATCCCAGTTGTTGATCTTTGTGCTAGTTCTCATGCTACTGAGGATTTGTTCATAAACTCTTTTCCTATGCAACAGTCTTCAAGAGTTCTACCTAACTTATCTTCTAGTAAGTTTAGTGTTTCTGTTTTGTTATTTAGATCTTTAATCCACTTGGACTTTAGTTTAGTGTGTGGCAAAAAATAGGGATCTAGTTTTAATCTTTGGTAAGTTGAAAGCCAGTTTTTGCAACACCATTTATTAAAGAGGCTATCTTTCCTCCAGTGAGGGTGGTTGGCTCCTTTGTCAAAGATGAGGTAGCTGATTATGTCTGGAGTTGTTTCTGTACCTTCTAATCTATTCCACTGTTCCTTGGGTCTGTTTCTTTGCCAGTACCATGCTGTTTTTATCACAGTGGCTCTGTAGTATAGTTTCAAGTTGGGGATTGTGATACCCCCCTGCCATGTGTCTGTTACCTAGAATTGCTTCTGCTATTCCAGGTCTCTTCTAGTTCCAAATGAATTTTTGATTTGTTTTCCCCATTATATCTGTGAGATGTAATGTGGGATTTCAACTGGGATTGTATTGAATCTATATAGCTGTTTTGGTAGTATGGCCTTTTTCATTATACTTATTCTTCCTACCCAGAAACAATGGATGTCTTTCCATTTTCTTATATCATCTTTAATCTATTTTTCCAGGATAGTGTAGTTCTCAATGTAGAGGTCTATTGTTTCCTTTGTCAATTTGATTCCTAGATATTTCATTTTTTTGATGCTATTGTGAAAGGGATTGTTTCCCTAATTTCTCTCCAGTGAGTCTTCTTTTGTGTACAAGAAGGCTGTTGATTTTTGAGTGTTGACCTTGTATCCAGCTACTCTGCTGAATCTGTCAATTAAGTCTCAAAGTCTTTTGGTGGATTTTTTAGGTTTTCTATGAAGATTATATCATATTAGCAAATAGTGACAGTTTAACTTCTTTTCCTTTCCTATCTTTATTGCTTTAATTTCTTTCTCTTGTCTAATTGCTGTGACCAATGTTTCCAGAACTATATTGAACAGGAGTAGTGATAGTGGACATCCTTGTCTTGTTCCTGAGTTTAGCATGAAGATTTTCAGTTTTTGACCATTTAGTATGATGTTGGCTATTGGATTTTCATAGATAGCCTTTATCAAGTTGAGATAATAAATCTATTCCAATTTTCTTCAGGGTTTTTATCACGCATGGGTGCTGAATTTTGTCAAATGCTTTTTCTGTATCTATTGAGATAATTATACAGTTTCTGTCCTTGACTATGGAATTTATTATTAATCAAAGTCTTAATTAAATTACTGACTTGAATTCCTTATTATCTCACAAAATGATAGCTTCAAAACACATCCTGACCATTTCCAGTTGGCCCTCTTCTCCTACCTCCAGCTCTAGTGAACCATTTATTAAACGTTTCTTGATATATTATGAGAAAAATTTTTTTATCTGAGCCAGAAGTTTATACTTCATTTTGTTGTCAACACTCTACTCTTCACAGCCCCTGAAGCCATAACTCATTAAATTTCCCAAAATATTTCTGTTAAATATCTTGGTTTTAAATCTACCAGAGTCAATAAAGTACTCATCAAAATCTCAACAAATTATATTGTACATATTAACAAACTGATTCTAAATTGTATATCAAACATCAAAAGACTGAGAATAATCAACACAATATTCAAAGAGGAAAATAAATTTGGAGAAATGACAATACCCAAATTCAAAACTCACATGGAAATCAATATGGAGATACCTCAAAGAGCTTGGACTGGAGGTTCCATTTGACCTAGCCATCCCTCTGTTGGGTATCCTTCCAAGAGAACTAAAAGAATCATATCACAGAGAAGTATGTGCACCCATGTTTATAGCGGCACAGTTTGTAATAGCTAAATCTTGGAAACAACCTATTTGCCCATCCGTTGGAAACTGGATAAAGAAGTTGTGGTTTTTCTATAAAATGGAATATTACTCAGCCATAAAGAGTGAGAGAATAGATTCATTCATAGGAAAATGGATACATATTGAAGATATACTCCTAAGTGAAATAAATAAGTCACACATGTGTAAATACCAAATAGTTTCCCTGGTGTGAATATTCTACAACAATGCATAAGATTCTAATAAGATTACTGACATTTAGAAATGGGAAGAAAGGAGCTAAAGGTGTAGGGAAGGTGTGATGCGTAGGGGAGGAACAAAAAGGGAAAAGAAAAAAATGTGAGAGAATGAAAAGATGAAAATAAAGTGTTTGTAGATGGGGAGGGGAGAAGGGGGTGAAGGGAGGGCAGAGGTAAGGGGAAAAAATGAGAATCAAGACTTGCCATGTAAAGGTACATGATCCCAACAATGAATGTAACTGTACTGTATCCCTAAAATGTACCAATAAACTCAATAAAATTAAAAAAACTCACAAAAACAGTTTAATAACTAAAGCAATGTGGCTGTGGTGTGAGAATAAAGAAAAAATCAGTAGTGCAAATGATACCACCCAGAAATCTACCCTCCTAAGTTCAGCCACCTGTTCTATGTCAGAGGAGCAAGGGCAAGGCAACTGAGAAGCAATTGCCTTGTCACCAAATGGTGCTAGAATGACTGAACCTTCTTATACAGAAAAAATAATTATATATCGACCTTACCTCCTTTACAAAAACTGAAACAAAATGGACCATAGACCTAAAGGTAAAACACAAGACTATATAACTTAAATAACATCAGAGAAAACCTAGATGACCTTGGATACAGTAATGACTTTTGGGTATGACACCAAACACTTGATCCAATTGGCAAGCACAATTGATTTATATTAAAAACTTCTCTTAAAAAAGAGAAGACAAGCCACAGATTGGAAGAAAACATTTGCATAATACATATTTGCTAAAGAACTGCTATTAAATATATAAAAAGTACTTTTAAAATTAAAGAATAAGAAAACAAACTATCCACTTTAAAAATGGGCCAAATTCCTTAACAGAAATCTCACCAAATAATATATACAGGTATCAAATAAGTACGTGAAAAGATGACCCATCATATGACAACAAGAAAATGAGATGAAGGCTGGGGATTTAGCTCATTGCCTCGGAAGCACAAGGTCGTGAGTTTGATCCTCAGTACCAAGGGTAAAAAGAAAATAGAAAAAAGAAAATGAGATGAAATATCACTACACGTCTATTAGAATGGCCAACATCCAAACGCTGGCCAAACATCAAATGCGGGAGTATGTGAAATAGCAGTAGCCCTCATTCTTATCTGGCAGGAATACAAAATGAACAGCCACTTTTTGGCAGTTTCTTTCAAAATTAAAGAAAGGAATTAAGATATGTTATATATTGCATCCAAAATGAATGCAATCATTATGTATTGCAAACATGTACTAATAAAAAAGTAAAAGAAAGAAACTCTTACCACATAATCCAGTAATCACAATCCTTGGCATTTTCCACAGAAATTTTAAACATATATCCATATAAACAGCAGTAAGCAGATATTTATCACAATTTAATTAATAACTTTGGTACATGGGGCAATGGAATATTATTCAAAACCCAAAAGAAATGAAATATCAATGAATGGAAAGATATAGCGATATCTTAGTGAATACTCCTCAGTGAAAGAATTCAATTGGGAAAGGCTACTTACTGCATGACTGATTTTACTATATTCTATAAAATGCAAAATTATATTTACAGCAAAAAATATCAGTAGTTGCCAAGGTTGAGGGGAAGGATAGAAAGGATAACAGACCAGAAAGAATTTTAGGGCAGTGAAATTACTATGGGATGTTTGTACATATATGTTATTATGCATTTATCCAAACCCGTATAATGTACAATACCAAAAGATATCTTTAAATTATGGATTTCTGGTCATTATGATACTCCAGGGTAGGTTTACCAGTTGTAATCAATTTACTGCTCTGGTGGAGAATGTTGATCCTGGAAGAGTGTATGTATTTGTAAGAATGAGAGATATCTGAAAAGTCTCTGTACCTTCTCAGTTTTGCTCTAAATCTAAAACTATTCTGAAAAAAAATCATTATTTTTAAATATATCTGCAATTAAAAAATCTTAAAATACTTTACAACCTTGCATTAATTTAGGATATAAACAAATCTATATATCTACATCTGTACATACAAAATAGATTAAAAATCAGTAATACCTAGAAGTATCACTTTTAGAGTGGATTCTAATAGATTCTTTGCTGTAATTAGGAAAATGCAAATTTAAAACTACATTGAAATACCTCTACATACCTCTGAAGTGCTAAAATTCAATACCACAAGTTGTCAAAGATACAGAGAACTAGAACTCACATACATTGCTGAAGATAATGTAAAATAGTATAGATACTTTCGAAAACAGTCCAACACTTTCCTTTTTTCCATGAAGTTTATTGGTACTTTTTAGGCATACAACACAATTGCATTCATCATTGGGAAAATGTACCCTTACGTGACAGATCTTGGCTCTTATTTTTTCCCCATCCCTCTGCCCTCCCTTCAACCCCTCCACCCTTCCCTATTTACAGAGATGTTGTTTCATAAAATTCAGTAACCCATTCTTAGAAATAAAAACATATGTTCACTGAATGGCATTAATATGAATTTTCACAGCAGTTTCCATTTTCCCAAGTGTTTACAGTAAAATCTCTGACACTAAATACCAAAGTTGGCATCAGACACCGCAAATTTAAGAGTTTCGTCTTCCACAAGGTTGCCCCTCTTTAGATGCAAGCTACAAGTCTCGGGATCCACTCACACAGCAAGCATACAGATTAGAGGTTTCCCGGCCTGTGCATTAATTTATAAGAAGGATTGCTATGATCAGGAGTACAGTTGATTAGTTGAGGTTCAACTCAGGAGCAATCAACCAGAAAAGAGGCATAGGGAAAGGATGGGAGCATCCACACCTCTCCCAGGGCATCGGCACACATCAGCTTCCTGGCTCTCGGAGTATGTTTGCAAACCAGGAAGCTACACCAAACCTTAGCGTTAATCATATGTTTGTTCTTTCTGGTGACCAGCCTGATCCTGACACAGTCTAGCATCTTCTACCTCCACTCTGATGAGTCACATCCTTAATATCAGTAAAGACCTTTCTATCACTCAAAATAGCCCAAGCTTTTAGAAACTCTGACAGAAACCAAGAAACAAACCACTTATGTTTTCCATTTACCACAACACCTGAAGCCTAAAAATAACCCAAATATCTGTCAGTCAGGAAATGGATAAACAGATTCTGGTACATCCACACAATAGAATATTTCAGCTATAAAAAGGGAACAAATTAGGAAGAATCTCAAGTGCACCGTGCTAAATGGAGGAAGTAAAACACAGGACCGCATATTCTACGATCCCACTTACGTAGACGCCCAGTTACAAGGCTCTAGTGATAGGCAGTGTGCAGTAGAGTGGGAGGGCTAGGAATTGACTGAAGCAGGAGAAGGAACCTTTCCGGAGAAACAGAAACTTTTTTTTTTTTGTCTTTATTACCATGAGAGTTATATGGTTACATTTGTGAAGACTCATCAACTGTACCCATGGGATGAGTGAATGTATTGGAGATAAATTACACCTACATGAAGCTGATTAAAAAGAAACCTAATAGTGAATTACTTTAGGTAATGATATCTAGAATCACAGACTAGAAGTGAAAATTTTATAAGAAGAAAAGGGCTAAAGGTGTAGGCAAAGTGGGAAGGGAAGGGGAATAAGGGAAAAGAAAAAAAAATGTGAGAAAATGAAAAAATGGAATTAAAGTGCTTGTAAATGGAGAGGGGAGGAGGGGGTGAAGGGAGGGTATGGACAAGGGAAAAAAATGAGAAACAAGACCTGGCATGTAAAGGTACAAAATCCCAGTGGTGAATGTAACTGTACTGTATACCTAGAATGTACCAATAAACTCAATCCAAAAAAAAGTGAAAATTTTGATCTACATTTCTAAAAGAAGCATAAGTCTAAATTTTAGTGACCCAGATCAATTCAATAAAGATGAGCATTAAATTTATTTTTAAATATGAATAGACTAAAAAAGAAATTATACAGTGCTGATGGTGTACAAAATATACTTTTCAAAATATAAACTTCACATGATAACCAAGCATTTAAACTCAGCAAAGTAGAAAAACAGAATTAGACTTCATTTGAATGCACTTAAAACTATGTTATGATAGGGCTTATCTAAAATTGAAATACGCGGTAAGTATCAGTGAAAATAAAAACATATACCTCTGGCAATAATGAAAATTTCTTTATTAGTTTTATAATTATTTTCTAGTATAAAATCTGCTCGGGAAAAGTGAGGAAGTGACTTTAGTATCATTGACCATTAAGTCCACCAATTAAGCAGGCATCTCAGAAACATAAAAAGAAAGCTTTGGTCTGCTTACCTTCAAATGTTATTAGGGTGATAATGATGGGAGACTCTAATTGGCACAAGAGGGGAACACCGTTTGTTCAGTTTCTGGCACATAATTACTAGAAATTTGCAAACTTCTTTAAAAACCAGTCAGAGAGGCTGAGGGCTAATGTGATTCATTCATATGCAAAGGTCAGAAGAACATCAAAGATGACATATAATTGATCCTGATTAATCTACAGACCCTCAGATTACTCAAAATTGGGGCTCCATGGAAACTTGGCAAACCTGCACTTGGATGCAGCCTAGGCATGAATGAGTTCTGTTAATGACCCTCAGGAGTTACCAGTATGCTTTTTAAAGGGCAGAATGGTCCATGTGTGTCTTGGTGAGTCCATTACTCAATTTCTGCACATACACACACAAAAAAAAATCTGTAGTTTAGTCACTTTAGTCAGGGATGATTTGATGCCTAGAAAACCAGTTAATGTTGAGCACATTCAAACTAGTTAATGTGTAAAACCCAATGCTAAGATCTGCACATACAATAAGAACAGTTTCCAAATAATTTTAAAATGTGTTATCTCTATGCAAGGACATCTTTCCTAGATTAAAACCAGTAACAAAGCAGCTGGCTTTAGAATCAAACAATTGGTTGGTAAAAATAGAGTTAAAGCAAAGGTACTATTTTGTTTCATGAAAACAAGAATAATGACATGAACTGTAAAGACAGTAGTGTTACAATTTGTTCCATCCATTGGGCATTGATTCTTGCTAGCTTCAGTTAAGGCAGCTTTCTCACCTCGGCCCAAGATATTGAAAGGCAGAGTTTACTTGCAGGTCATATCATCACCAATTTAAATACTACATAGAGCAATAATATTCTTCAAGCTATAAAATCTTTCTTAATAGAACATAATCTCCAATGTTTTGGTGGTATAATATATTGTTTATTTTTATGTAGTTACATAAGGAATTGAATGAGACTTTAGATTTGTGATTACTAACTTTTTTTTGGGGGGGTACTGGGGATCAAACTCCTGTCCTTGTGCTTGCAAGGCAGGCAGTGGAACCACTGAGCTAAATCCCTGTCCCATGATTACTTACCTTTGGAGAAGAATAATTGCTATAATGATTTAGATCTTTTAGAAATACTTGTTTCACTTCTACATTGTTGGATTAATTTATTCTTTCATTTCTAATGTCAGACACTACCTTGGGCAATAGATTTTATAGTAAGCATGTAGAGGTGGCCCTTGCCTTCACAGAGCAATTTATACCTAAGAGTGGAATGATATAATCTGCATTTAGTAAAAGCATTTCTCTACTAGGTTCTTCTACTCAGTGAACTTCTGAATACCTGCTGTACCTCATGCTGTTATTCAGATATATCCAAGTCTCAGAGAATCAGAGTTTTGGTCATTGACCTCATCACTAGGACAAAATAACCAACACCTGCTCCAAAACAAGATGACATGTGTGGAAGGTCTGCAGAAGCAAGACATTCACAGGACAGCAGTCAGAAAGCAGAGAGAGCAGGGAGGGGCCAGAGAGGAGCACATACCCTTCTAGGTCCTAACCCCAGTGACCCAGCTCCTACAGGTCACACCTGTCAATAGCACATCTGTTGAACTGCCAACATCATCTTCTGAAAGTCCCACCTCTGAGCACAGGAGGCTCTGGGGGACATCTAAATAGAAACTGTAATAGTCATTAAGAACTCTCAAGGAAACACGAATTACATAATGGTATTTCATATGTGAGTGGTTAAAGCGCATTTCAATTAACTGTCCACTTGATTATTTTCTTGCTCTATTGGAAAATAAATACCCACTGATTGTTTATTGCCAGCAGCAAAAATGTTCTTTGAAATGGATATTAGTTGTTCATTCCTGTTCCTTTGGGCTCACAAATTTTGGTGAGACTACTTCTGTGAAATTGTAATAAAAGTCAGTGGGGAAATTAAAATTTATAATTAATTCTGCTATTTCTCAAATATGTCAAAAACAAAAAGCTCAAATAGAGTCATAATTTTTAAATGGTAAAAGAAAGGGCAGCAAAAAATACATACTAAATAATAGGAAGACAAGAAGAGGCTAATATGATTACCACTTGCTGGGAAAAAGATACGTGATTTCAGCTCACTTTCACCAAAATGTACTGAGATCCCCTAAGTAAAGGTACCATGCTAGGTTAAAGAAAATGCCAAAAAAGAAGAAGCTGTGTCCCCAGAGTTGTACAATTTTGTAGGGGTTTATTTTCTTCTTGTTCTAATGTCTCTAACACAGGATGCAAAAGGAGTGTTCGGTTTTCAAGGAATGTCTGGCTCTCCCTGCACATTACTGCATGTTGGAAAGTTAATTAGAGGTTTAAGAGGAGAAATGAAAACATTCACAGGAGTCTCCTTTGGTCAGACACTTGTGAGCTTTTGGGTTACATTTTCATGGCAATACCTCCCTGAGTTGTTTTGGTCCCATCAGTAAGAACAATCTCACTGTGCCTCCCACCAAGCTTGAGCTTGCTAATCACTGTTAATTGCCTACAATTGAGATCAGCAGACTGTTCACAGAGTACAAAGATGGGCACTTAACTCTTTGGCACTGGGGTTTCCTGTGTGCCCATTTCCACTAATGGATTATTTGTCCTGGAAATTAGAAGTCCCAGCATCAATCAGGTAAACCAGACTCAGTAGGCAGAAGTGTTTACCTTCCTCTTCACCTCTGAAGATGTGGGAACAGGCAGTTGTATTTTGTCAGCCTTGGTGCAAAGTCAAAGCCCTTGGCTTCACCAATACAGCTCAAGAAAAAGGGACTCCCAGAGAGGCAGAAGGCTCAGAAACAGGGGGACCTGTAAGAGTCAGAATCTCACTATCATTATTTGGTGTTAAGACTTCCTGTCAAGAAGCCACAGCACCAACAGAAAAATCAAAGGAACCATCTGGAGACTGTGGAAATGGCAAGGCTTCATCCTTGCCTCAGAAGCAGCTGCCTCTGTAGAATCACCATTCTGAACCTGGTGCCAGCACATGACCTTAATAGACAGGGAATGAAGAAATGGTGCGTTGTGTTACCAGTCACTGTGCCTGTCTTCCTCAGAGGTCAGAAAAGGAACAACTGCACCTGTGTGCGATGCTATTCACCTTTCTTATTGTCACAGCATACGTGGCTAGTATGGAGACCCCTGAAACAGGGGACCCCTGGGGTTTGCTTATTTCTCATGCACAGAGTGAACAGGATCACCTTTTTTTTCAGCTTTAATTGAGTTTATTGGTACATTTTAGGGATACAGTACAGTTACATTCATTGTTGGGATCTGGTATCTCTAAGGATCACCTTTTTTATTGAGTTTATTGGTACATTTTAGGGATACAGTACAGTTACATTCATTGTTGGGATCTGGTATCTCTAAGGATCACCTTTTTTATTGAGTTTATTGGTACCTTTTAAGTATTCAGTACAGTTACAGTCACCTCATCCCCTATAATCCCAAACCAGCCTAACTTCATCTCTCAGGATTACTGTTTATCTTTGTAGTTCCTTGATTTAGGGCATATGATAGTTCACTCTGGAGTCATCTTCAACAAGAAGCACCTAATTGATTAGATTAGCAGGGTTCTATGTGCCTGGGTGATGGGCTTACTGAAGAGAGAAGACTCACCCTGGGTGTGGGTGGCACCAACCAATAGGCTTGTAGCTTGAATTGAATAATAAAGGAAAGAAGAGGGAGTCTCATTTCTGCTTCCTCAGAGGAGCTCCAGTCTTTGCCGTCATCTTTGGATATCCATCTGCACACCGCCAGTGGGCCACTTCAGTTTCCCAATGTGGACTTGCATGGAACTCAGCAGTGAGCCCTGGGCCTTTGATTTGTGCCCGAATCCTCTGGCTCTTCACAACATTCTTTTTCATTCCTCTGCACCTGACTCTTCAGGCAGTCCTTGCAAGCCTACATTGTAAACCCTTTATTTAAAAATGTGTGTGTGTGTGAGGCAGGCATGGTGGCACATGCCTGAAATCCCAACACTAGGGAGGCTGAGGCTGGAGGATTACTATGAGTTTGAGACCAGCCTGGGCTACACAGTAAGTTACAGGTCAGTCACAACTACATAGCGAGACCCTGTCTCAAAAGACCAAAAAAAACAAAAAAAAGTGCATGTGTGTGTGTGTGTGTGTGTGTGTGTAATTTGTTCCTCTAGTGAACTCTAGTGGTCCAGGTATTAGAAAAAAATTGTCTTGACATTGGTTCAAATGGTAAGAAGGCTATCCAGGACTATTGCAAGAGGAGTCAAGATTAATACCATAAAAGATAGAGATTAGCCCAACTTTAAATTCTTCAAAGACAGGATTGTAGACCATAGCAAAATTCAGATAATCATGAATGGAAAATTACTAAAAAGAAACATCAAAGGAGAGACATTCTTGCTAAAATGTCTCAATAGGATTCTTGCTAAACCCAGCAAGGATGCTCTGGTGTCAGTGGTGGGGGATTCTCTGTAAACTAACTCACAGGATGTTTGCTAAAATTGGGCTCAACAGATGAAAGGTAGAACCAAAGGACAGAGTCCTTGTCAAAGGGAGGCAGTGAAGCTCATAAGTCAGCCTGAGTGTGGAAGCTATAAAGTTGTAAAGCAGATTCCTCAGCAGCAACTCCCTTTGGGGAAGTTTTCAATGACTGAGTTGTTTCCTAAATCAACAAGCCATATGGAAGGAAAAGAAGCCTCACTTAAATTGGCTTCAGTTTGGATTTTTAAAAATAAATCGTCTATTTTTATAGGGTGTATATCTTTCATGTTGCTTCTCCCATCCCTTCCTGTTCACCTCATTTGATCTGTACAGACATTTCTCCTTTCAGCTCCTGCCATGATCCCATCATAATCCAGCCTGTTCCTCGTTCCTACTGACAGCTTCTCTGATTTTCAGTGTTACCTAAACAAGTCCATCTTCTCCTGCCTCGCCTCCAATATTCAGGTTTGATTTCACATCAAACTTTAAAGATCTGTTTTATGTGGTTCAACCACTCTAAACAGGCCTAGAATATTATAGTTCTTTCTTCAATGCTGCATTTTGTTCTTATTCTAGCCAATGTGCAAATTGTATAAACCTTCCATCTAGATATCCTTTCTGCAAGGTAAAATCTACCATGATCACTTCTAGGATGAGACTCTGTTTTTCCCTTGACTTGATTGTTGTTAGCTTTGAGACTTTGGTTACTTTTGCACGGCCATGCAAGTTATGGGGGAAGATAGACTCCTTTATGAAATGAGAGTCTGTGGTCTGCAAAATTCTTGTAAGCAATGGGCTTTACAAGACTTTGTGCTATCTTTATCCACCTTTACAAAATATCATTCTGTGGCTTTTTACAAAGTGATAATTTCAATTATCATGATATAAAAATATTATTACATAAAAATTTTATTTTCAATTATCATGATATAAAAATATTATTACATAAAAATGTTATTTTCAATTATCAATTAATGGCCTTACTTTTTTCTTTGTTTTCAATACCCTTATCACCACAATCGCAATATTCCATTCTATTTTTTATCCACTATAACTAAACATGAGCATTAAATTTACTCAAATAGCATTGTACTATATGTCTTTTCACTTTCTCTACAAAATATTAAGTATTTTATATTAGTAAATATTAATATCTTTAGATGTAGTTCATGCTTCTTAACTGCATTGATTACTTCATTTTGCATATATATAGTTATTTAACCCTGAGTGTAACATTATGAGTGCTAGGTATCATCCAGCATGTAGGGGGTCTGTCATAGGCAATAACCCTAAAAAATACCTATCTAAGTGCTTACATACGAACTGCCCCACATACCTTCTGAATTCCCTGGAAAATGGAATGGAAGAATCTTGGATCCTCACTTTTGTGGAACACAATGCACATCTCAGAGGAAAACAAAAAGTCACTTCGCCAGCTATGGAAGTAGTGGTGTCTCATCCTTACCAGGCACCCCTCCACTCTGGAGGTAAACACCAGAGCCAGTCTCCCTGCAGCTCTTCTTTAATAGTTCCAGTTAATCGGGTACAAGTTAACATCCACGTCTTGATCTTTTAGCCCAGGCCCTGTGTTGCAGTAAAATTGTCACTTAAAAAAAAAAGCACTAACTGTACAGAAACTATATCACCATAAATAAATATTGAATGTTAGCCCTACATTACCACAGATATTAAACTTTATCAATTTTTTAAAATATCATATCCCTGTTATCATCAAAGGTATTGCATTTATTTAAGAAGTCATACAGAATGACTTTCTCTACATTCCTAAAATTCCTGGAAATATTTTATTATTTTTTTAATATCAGTTTTATTTGTAGCTATTTTCTTTTTGATTCTGGGTTATTGTTTTTGTTTTTTTCTTGATCAGTCTTCTTACACGAATTCTTGATTTTGCTTATCATCCATGTTGGAGTTCTTCTCTAGATAGGTGATTTCTGTCCTTTACAATCTTGTGTTATTTGATCTTCTTTAGGTTTATAATATTCATGTCTTTTTTAATTCCTGTGGAAAATGCTTATTCCATTGTGAATTACTATAAATACAAAATTTTGCATTGCCTGAATGTTGTTACACAAGGTATTGTAATGTACTGCCAGGCATTTCTTAATGTCTTAAACAATTCAGTGTCAAGAGTTATTTAATGTGTGAAGTTTTTTGTATTTTCTATTCATATCGTTTTTTGGGTCTCCAAAGACTCTCAACTGAACATACAAAATCCTGCATCATCTTACAGGGTCAGATACACAAGAACATTTGCAAATGTGGTGCATTTCATTGATTTCAACACGCTGAAATTGCTTGCACTGAGAAAGCCTCAAATGAAAGTTAAATCTCAATCTGGGTAGTATTTCTCTGAAAATAGAAAAGAGACAGGTCCATGAACAATTCCTTTGAAATAGAAGGCTATCTTTCCTTCCTTCCAGAAAGCACAGGTAAGAAAAAATAATCCTTTCTGGGCCCAAAATCCTTGGATAATGACAAAATGATATACTTAGCTTTTGCATAGATGCTGGATACTTCAATAACATCTATTTGAAGAAAGGAAAGGCCTCTGTTAGTTTGCTTCCTCACTTATAATATAGAAGGTGTTGACTAGATTAGCATTAATAAAAATAGTAGTTGGTAGCGACTTGCTTAGCTTGTCAGTCCACCAGGAGAAAAGTAACTTTCATCCTAGTGTATAAATAAAATAGTTCCAGTTTCATCAAGGAAGCCTAGGAAATGTTGATATTATCTGTGAAGATGATTTCTAGCTTTGTTTTTAATTCTAAATGTCAGGATAGCTGGTAGTTTATAAAGCTTTCTAATTTTGAAGAATTTCTAAATGCCAAGAGTTCTGCTATAGTTTACATAGCTCTTGTTGCATAAAAGCCATTATTATTTTTTCAAATCTTTTAAAGTGCTTTATTTATGAAATGCATTTTAAACAACTATTTCCTCTAACCTTTCACATATCAACATTTATTGAGTCATCTGTGCAGGGAGGGAATGCAGAGGGAAGATAAAATTAGTGCAGAAAAGAGCCCCACAGAAGATACATGGAAGAACATGAGCTCGGTTGATACACTATGGAATCCAGAAATCAGCACAATTCCCCTTAGTTACACACAGCATTCTGATCAGTGTTTCCTGAGGGTAGATACAAGGAAAGAAAGCTTATCCGCAAGACGCCGTCTTTATGTATGAACTTCTGACTTCCCTGTTCTTCCCTCTTAAACAATTTGAGTGATTAGTATTTTTCTTTGCAGCCCAACCCAAACCTCTTTGTCCAGATACCTATTACATTACAGCTTTCCATTGGGAAGAACTGGAGTCAGTAAATAATCATAAAAATTTGCCACCAAAGTATGTACAGGAAAATATAAACTAGTTACAAATGTATGTATTTCAGAATTGTGGTGAGAATAAAGTACAAGAGTATTAACATTTTGTTTTATCCTTCTCCATCCAACTTGATTGTCCCACAAATTTATCTGTGATGCTTTTCCAAACTTTAGAAATAATTTTATGGGAATAATGTATAAAATAATTCTCACTGATTATGTAACAGAACTGGAGTAGAAATAGATGTATATCTTCTTGCAACTTCATAAATAATAGCTATGTGAGTCTCTAATCATAGTTTGTGACAGAATTTAGGTATTTTGATCCAGTCCAATCACATATCCAACTCTTGAACCAATCAACAACACCCTGTCAAGTTTTCCAGTGTACAACTGAAGTCCTTGTTGATGCTAAATCTACAGTTCAGAGTATAATAATTTCAGCCAAAAGTAGTCTCATGACAACTACTAGAAATCATCCCCATGTTTTCCCAGTTAGGGTATTCAAGAAAAGCTCAATTCACTTTACCCAACTGGCCTTCCAAATACTGCAAATAGATTCCCTTGTTTCCAGGACCTACACTTTCATCTCCTTAATCTATTCCTTTGGGGCAAAGTTTCTAGTATAGTATCTTTCATTGGTTCTGTTTCCATCCTCTGAACATGTGGTTTGTCGTATCTGGTCTTAAAAAGGCATCCTTAGAGTGGGTGAAATTTTTCACATAAAATCTCAGAATCTAGGAGATCAAAGTTATTTTCCCCTCAATCTAAATGCTGTTCTTCACTAAATGCATCTTACAGTTTTGTTTGTACTGCTCTCTGTGACATCTATGTTACACAAGTAGCTTGCGTTAAACTTGAGTAACCCAAAACTCATAAAGTGGTAAGTCATCTTCCCAAATTTATACTTGCTTCCACCATTTGGCCCTAACAGATGGACATTCTATTGCTCACTAGAAATGCTTATCCTTTTCCAGTTGGTCCATTTTTACTGCATCGCCATTTTAAATTTTGATTCTCTCGTCATTCTTGTCTCTTTCCTTCCATGCTCACCCTAGTACTCACTTCCTCCATGAATGTGTGCATAAGGATCAAGGCCCAGATAGTGCTCCATCCCTGGCAAGAACAGGGAATGCCCTCCAACAAATACAGCCAGTAGCTCCATTGATAGAGCAGTACCGATTTGTATTTTATATTTCTTCTACCAGCACTTAATTTCTTTAGTTGTACTTGAGTCCAGTCCATATTTCTCCATATTTTCAGAGAACCTCTTTTTAGAATTTTCGCTCAAATATTCTAGGCCTACTATATTTTCCTGATAAATTTTTCTATCAAAAAAGCAAATGAGGCCAGTCTGGCCTAACATGGTTCCACAGCCCTTTAAATTTTTTGTAAATTCTGTTTTTCAACCACGGCAGATCAAATTTTCCTTGCATAATTGCTTATGGAAATTGAATAACAAAAAATCAGCCAATTTGCATCTATATAACTCTCTCTATGCTTCTTACAGAGTTCAATATATTTTGTTGTAATTATTTAAATTTTTTACTGAAGGCAAGAACTATATCTAAGGACAGCGTATGGTACGTAAAATATTTGTTGATAAATAAATGAAGCCCCTTTACTTAGTTTCATAATTTAAAGTTAGAGCCATTGAAGGATTCTAGACAACAGCTCTAGTGTTATCTCTAAGATTTCACTCATGATTCCTGTTTTTTGATATTATTTATCTCCACGCACTTATATTTAGGTGTAAGTGGGACCTGTAACATGCTTTTAATCAATTGAATAGAGCAGAAGTAATGTGATTATAAATACATATTCACATTTAATAACAATGTCATGCCCATCTTCTCAAGAAACTTTTTCTTCCTTGTTGGCTTTGAGGGAGAAGCCAGGCAGGGAAGACTCACTTGAAATTAGGCCATTGGTTCAACACCCTTGAAGAGTAGAATGCCAACAGCCATGTGCGCTTGGAAGCCAATTTTTCCTCAGTGAAGGCCCACATATAGTAGCTTATTGACCCCTCAATTAAGCTTCGGGGAGATGGTCAGCTAAGTCGTGTCCTGACTTCCGACCCACAGAAGCTACATACTATGCAAGTCATCTATGAAGCTTCATCTATATATATACAGATTCAATCTCAAATCTCAAGTATTTTAAAAATAAAAACAAGAAGACACACGTGCTGCCCTGGCTGATTGAGAACCCCTGATCAAAACTAAAAGCAATTTTAATATAAACATTAAGTCATGTAAAAGTAATGTATTTCTTCTCATTGAAGATTGACAGTCAGACTTACTTTTCTCCATTCATAATGATAATTTTACTCATATATTATGCATAAGTTTTTCCTATTCTTCCATGTGTGTGTGTGGCTTTGTCACATCTGCCTTATTTTTCTATTGTATTCATTCTTTTCCAATTAAATCTAACCCTGTGTCTTTCATTTTACCACTGACTTCCATACTCTAAAACTTTTGACTTTGCTGAATCTATTCACTAAAATATCATAGCCTTTTATCATCCACAGGATAGTGTGTCTGCCCTGCTTATTTTCCTAATAAGGGACACAACCCTACGTAATGATAAAGAAGGGATAGAGATAAAGATAACTAGGAGTACATCACCTTAAGCCCACCTGGGTTCAGACTGGTCAGCGCCTTCTTTTTTCCACCAGTAGAACACCATCAAACGAGGACAGATGAGCATCAACACCAGCATTTACTTAGTAGCCTGTTCCACTTATTTTCCAGAGAAGATTGCACTTTACACTTCTAATCTTAAAAAAAGACTAAATAAACCAGAGAGTATTTGGGTGTTCTTCTTCCCAATCATATGAAACAATAAATACTATAGAAACAAGACTGACGGGCAGTACAACTGAGATAGTGAAATATTATTCAATGAGAAGACAAGTAGGAAACTCAAAGGCAAAGTACGAAGGGGGGTCTGTGGGTCTCTACTGCACAACATTCTGGAAAACTTAAAACGGCACAGAAAAAGAAACAGTAGCGGCTGTGGACTTGGGAGAAAGGGGTGAGCAGCTGAGGGACTGAGGACTGTTAAGGCAGTGAAAATGTGATGTGCAATACTATAGCACTCGTCATGGTGTATTTGTCCAGACCCATGGACACACGAACCAGAAGTGAATATGAGGCAAATGACGGTCATCGGTCGTGGACAGCACGCCGTTCTGCTAGTGGGTGATGGTGGCAAGGATGGCTGTGCACGTGCAGAAGCAGCGAGTATATGGACTCTCTCTCGATTTCCTATGAAACTAAACATGTTCTAAAAAACAAAGCCACCTCTTTTAGACAAAAATGAATACACTGGTTGTAGGAGTTCAAAGTCCTCCCCAGCAGGGCAGGCACATTGTCCCTGTGGGGGGCATTCCTGAGGCCAAGAGTCTGCAGCACCAAGAAGCGGGGCTCAGACATGCCTGGCAGTCCTCCAAAGACAGTGTTAAAATTCCTGTTGATGCAATTTCTTCCTTTAGCTAAATAAAGCATTAAATCTCTTAAGTGGAAACTAGCACAAACTGTTAATTGTGATTTTGGCAGGGCTATGTGGATCGGAAGGGAAGGAGCAAATGAAATTTGATATTGTGACCCTACCCTCTCATGGCCAGGCAGAAGTCCTGGCTGGCAGTCCCCTGAGCACTGCCTGGTAAATTAGAGTCAATGAGCAGAAAGGACAGAAGAGGTTCTGATTCCAGAAATGCCCATGGAGGGCATGGATGTGATTTATACCACCCCATCCCCATGCCAAGTCATACACGGAGGTTTTGCTTATTTCTAAAGGCTCTTTCTGCATATAGTGTTGAAGTGCACCTATCAGTATTCCACTGACAGAAACATGTCTCCACATTTTTGCTATTTTGTTCACGTTTACCTTAAGAATCTTAAACTCCTGCGGCTATTGGTGACCTCTTGGTTTTGATCCCAGAACCACCTTTCTTATCTAAGATTACAGATTTTGAGTGCATCTGGGTCATCCCTGCTTATCATATAATATCCTTGCCTCTGGTGCACACTTACCTTTCTTGTAAAACAATCTTTTCTGCACCTTCTCTTAGGTCCCTTTTACATTTCCCCATTTCTAAACACAATATGCCATTCATGTTAATTCCTTCTCCCTGCCTCAACTCATACCTTTCAGTGAGAGCTCTTTGAAAGCACCTTTCGCACCTGAAGCAAGAGCTACAGAAGTTACACTAAAAGAAATTTCTCTTGTATCAGTGTCTATTGCTACAGGGACACATTCTTCAAGTAATCTCCCTAGTTTCTGTTCTCTCAGAAAGCGACAAGCTGTTCTATTAACAACCAGGGCAGGCTGCATCCTCCTAGCTCTTTCCAAGCTGAATTAGACCCACACTAATTAAATTGGGTCCCTTCTACTGAAGAGCCAAAGCTTGAATTTGGGACTTCATTCTAAACCTATCATTGCAGGAGATTTGCCTCAGTGGTTCCAGTGCCTGCCTCACAAGTGCACGGGCCTAAAAAAAAAAAAAAAAAAAAAAAAAAAAAAACCTAAACATATCATCACTCTCTCCCTTTAAACTGACTCCTCAGCTGCCTATAAAACTAAACTTTATCACCTCTGCTTTCTATCAATCATTGTTTCAAGCCTTATATGTGCCCAAAATTTTGGTGGAACCTAAATTTGCCTTGAAGATACATTCAACAAAATATTCCCCCCGCCACGCAGGTATTTTTTACTTTTTTCCTTCAAACAGAAAATTAGGAAAATTATACCTCTCCTCTATTGTTGTACTCTTACTAGAATGGAAGAGTGTCTTTCTTACTGCTGATGGCTTTTAAAAATAATAATTTTTTATTTAAAACAGTCTTTTGTAGCCATGTGCAACATGTTTAGAAAAGAAATTAAATATATGTAAATATAGACTTCTAGTAGGTAAAACTAACTTAGATAAGATTGCCATTTCAAATAATTTCACTGAACAAGCCGGAGCCTCCAAGGCCAAGACCCTGAGCATGTAGCCCATGTCACTCAGTGACAGAAAATGCCATGGCTGACACAAAAGGGTGGTGAGCACTCAGAATGCCAGCCCGCCCACTGACCCGGCCTAGGCAGGAAACACGGTGCGGTAAGAAACACTGGGACCATGAGCACTGTTTCCCTGCCTCCTTCTCCATCCTTCAAGTGACCCCAAGAGTCGCACTGCTGACAGAATTTCCATCTAGATAAGACTACTTCTGCCTCATGAATGTGGAATACATGGAAAAAGTTCGCGATCTGCACCTTAATAGCAAAACAAATCCAATTATGTACCAGCAATTTTAATGCCTTTCCAAGATTGAAGCAGCACACTAAACCTCAGACAGTAAAGATCCAGGGAGCGTGTTTATTTATTTATACCATGCCTCCCTCCAAATAGGATTTGAGGCAGCTCAGTGAGCATGTTAATAATGCTTATTCTCAAGACCCTATTTACTGTGTGTGCTGCAGCAGACATCATTACCCCTGCTTGCTCTCAGAAAAATTTGACTTTTTAGAGGACTGTTTCTTTATTTTTAGAGTTCTCTGAAATTCCGGAGGGTCCTTGAGATCTGCCTGCTTCTAGCCCCACAGGATATATGGGATCAAGAGCAGGAAAAGCCCAAACACTGAGGTGGAACCACCCTAGGAGGTGAAGGCAAGAAGGAAGTCTTGATCTGGAAATGAGACACTAAGAATTAATGGCTAACTTGTTCTGATACAAAAGAATAGCGTCTTTCTACAGGATTGTGAAGTTGTGATGAGGGCACAGTGGAGTTCAGAAACCTCTACTTTGTAGAAATGAGTAGCTCCCATGTTTCAGAGAGGAAATGCAGCTGAAGAGAAGATAAACATTGCTGAAGGTTCAAAGGTTTCAGTCACTGTGTCAGGCACTATGTTATAAGTCTCACTGGTAGTTCACACATACATTACAGTTTGGGTCTGAAGTGTCCACCAAAAGGTTCCTATGTGACATCCCAATACAGCAGTGCTCAGAGGTGAGGTAGAGAGAGGGGACTGGACCTTGAGGGTGCTGACGCCCGACAAGCTCAAAGTGAATGGTGAGGCCGAGGTGGGAAAGTACATCACATCATAGGATCCTACCTTAAAAGGGTGTACATTGTCCTGATCCCTCCACTCTCTGCTTCCTGTTGTCATGGGGCAAGCAGCTCTTTTCAGCCATGCCTCTCTGCCTCTCTAGAGGTCCAGAAACAATGCAACCAGCTGAGCATGGGCTTAAACCATGAACCACAGCACAACTTTCCTCCTCCAAATTGATTTTCTCAGGTATTTTGCCCCACAAGGAAAAGGTGAATGTTATGATATAGATCCTTATATGAAAATCATGATTGGAATTTCGTATTGCCATTTCATAGATGTGGCAAGGGGGAGCTAATTATCCAGAAAAGAGGCAGCAGGTAGGTGACAAGGCTGGAAGTAGAGCCTGGGTCTATTCCTGACTTGCATAGTCACTCAGTTGGGCTGAAGAGAAGTCTCCAACTCATCTTTTATCCTGTGTTTAATATGTAAGGCTCAAGTCTAAGGTTTTATTGAAAAAAGAACACAAAACAAAAACAACCCATTAGACACTGACTTAATGCCTACTATGTGCTAGACACTGTAAGTCAATGCAGCATAAATTCTACTTCAAAATTACAATTACAATGCAAATCAGCTTTAATCTGTGAAAATGAAATTAGGCCAGCAGGGAGGCCATAAAATGAGCCTATTAAAATACATCCCATAAGAGGAAGTGCAAGCAGGAAAAATGAGGTGACAGGACAATGAGATAATGTGATTTAAAAACTGGCTCTTATTCTCTGAAATACTTTGAAGATTTTACTGCAAAATTACACAGTCATCGAGAATATGTCATTTTTTAAAGACTTTCCTCACTTGGGTCAGTGCATAAATAATAATACAAGTTTAAAAATGCATGACTATTCATTACACCATTGACCACTTCCAGCCTATTGAGTACATAAGTACTTTAAAAATTACTTTAATACATATTTACCCAATAGACCAGAAAAGTTCCTTTGGTACATGATGTGCATTTTAAAAGCTGCCTACATCAGAAGTTATCGGATCTGAGCCAGAGTCTGCTGCCAGCTGCATAATATGCATTTTAAAGAACAACCTAATTATGTGCTTACCCAAGAGAACAAAGCTAATACCAAGGGTCAGAAATTATTACCTTCCTTTACTACCTTTTGTTCTTTTCGGTCAAATAAAATGGAAGGAAAAAATAAGTGTATATCTGCCCTTTTAGCTGTTTTCTCTTGACAAGAGTGTCCCAATATTTTTCTTATCCACACCTTCAAAAAACATCAGAAAATAGAGAAAGAAAGGAGGAAGAAGGAAGAAGGAGCAAGCACAGAAGAGACAGGGAGAAGAGGAGGAAGGGCAGGGAGGAAGAAAGGGAGAAGGAAAAGGTAAAAAGAGAGAGCTGTGTGTAATTAAATTAACTGCATGGTTTAGGAAATGTGAGAGATCAAACACCCCTTATTAGTGTATACTATTATCTCTGTTTCTGTCAACTCATAGTTCAACATACATACTACTGAGTTCCAAAGTTTTCTCATCTCCTCTGCTTACTTTTCTTTTACAGAAATATGCTTACTTTCCCCTTTATTCTTAGTAAGACATATGATGTATGTTGCTTTCTTCACTTGCAAAAAACCATAAAGGACTTAAATTGTTTGAAGCACCAAATCTGGGTCCACTCTCAAGAGGCAGAGGTTTCTTAGCAGAACACCCTTTCCTATTCACACAGACATAAAATTTCCAATCTGAATCTTCAGCAGGTGGACTGACTCACTGGTTTCTCTGCTCACTGTCCCCTGTCACACCATCCATAACAACACCACCATCTGGGAGGGGAACCTGAGAAACCAGTCAGCAGCACTGACAGCTTCCCCATAGGGATGATTTTTTTTCCTTAGATTAAGGGAAACTGGCAGCCACTCATTCCATATTTAAGTGTTAGATGGCAAAGCGGCAGCTACACAAGCCATCCACGGTGTCATCTTCTGTCGCTTCCCACAATGACAGCGGACATGAACCTGTCACAAGTTCTGTGTTTTATGAGTTGATCCTACATGTTTTTATTTCATCAGCCTACTGAAATCAATTCAGGTTTACTAAGGATGGATTAATGACAGAATTGAGTTTTTTTAATTCATTCCAATAAATTATCTTTTTTCACTTCTTTTGTTTTTAATCATATTTCATACCTGAATTACATTGGGGACTCAAAAGTTGGTAGGAATATGTTAAATATACTTGGAAATTTTAAACATATCATAAGAAACTGAGACATAATTGAAACAAAATTTTATTTATTATCAGTATAATTCTTAAAATATAATTACTATTTAAATAACACTTCTAATATAAAAGGGTATATCTAAACTGACCTTTAACAGAATGACTCAACTTAATGTATTTGTGTTTCTTACTCTCCATTGAAAAGAATAACAAATATAATTAGAAACTTTTTAAAATAAAGAATCATTATATTTATTGTGGGTATGAATACTGATAGATACACAGCCAACAACTATATGAAATTAAAAATTAAATGTCATAAATCCCAACCAGCAAGGTTCTGATGCCACCACTTCTTTTCACATAAACAGGTTTGTGTCAGACATATCAGTCTCTGTGAGTAGCAATCTCTGCTGGAAGGTCAGGATCCATGTTCTCTTTTACCGATAGTGCCAACGTATGGACTAAATGTTTGAACAAACTAGAAAGTAGCTAAAATCCCAGTTTGTGTGATGTGCTCTTGATTTGTTTTTGTTTTATTTTGTAGGAATTGTGGATTAAATTTTCTGCACTAAATTATAACCGCAGCCCTTTCTATTTTTTATTTTGAGACACTAAGTCACTAAGTTACTCAGCCTGGGCTCAAATTTGCTATCTTCCTACCTCAGCAGGAGACATACTTATTATCATTGTAAGCTTCTGAGAAACACACCAGATCTATCAGTGTGGGGTGTGTTCTTCTTTTTTTTTTTTTTCTTGATTAATTTAACAGTAATTTTTTCATTTTTGTCAAATTCATTTTGGCCACAATTATATTCAATTAAGCAAAGGAGGTGCTCCAGATGAATTTCCTGCTTCCATTTGAGATGTGTTGGCATTGTGACAGCCTTTCTTTTCTACACCCAAGAATGTCTTCAAGAATGAGATTAAATTATGTTTCAAGCAATTAAAAAACCTGCGCACTACCCTCACATTCTCTCTTCCCCCATCTCTCTGCATAGGTCAGCATGTAGAATGCTGACTGGGTACCAAAGACCCCTGTCAAGTTGGTCAGATTGATTTTAAACTGGACTCAGAGTGAAGACCAGATGACTATACAAAGCTCCATATCCATGTGGACACAATTTCCCCAGGCAAATGACCTATTGACTAATTCACAGGTAAATTCCCATCACAAAGAAGATTCTATATTTTTCTTGGAAGAAAGTGAATTGGAGGTGACTGTGAATTAATTGCCTCTGAAGATTTTTGGAATCGCCACTTGTGCATTTTCTTACTGCAAACAGGACCCCCAATACTGGTGACTGAGGCAAGATCATGCACTTTAACCTTGCATCCATTTGTCTAGACCTGTAAGCATGGAAGTGATTGATTTTCTTTTGCATAGTTCTTGGATTAAAATGTATAGATGAGTGGCCTGGGATTTGGAGTCTCACAAAGGATAAGAAGGGACAGAAATTGAATCTCTGAAGAGAAATTCAGAAATTCAGTCTTTGAAGGAAATGAAGAAATATAGACTCATAGCTCAGACTCCAGAACAGAAAAAAAGGTAAATCCATTAAAATTCAAAGGTTTGGTAACAACCTCATCTGCCAATCTTTAATGGAAATAGTCTGTGAATTTTAATCCCAACTCTACATCTGTCCTGCTGTGTAATATTAGGGCTAGACTTTTTAATGTGCAAAATGAGAACATTGAAGTGATTGATCTATAATGATCATGCCAACTATAAAATTCTCTCCTGCAACCTAACAGAGGCAATGTACTCAAACAGTAAAGCAAGTGAGATATCTGACCTACAAACTCCCTACCAATCTGCCTTTGTTTCTCTTAATAATTTTTCCCATGATTTCTCTCCAATCTCAGATCTTATCCTGGCTGAATATTTTTTCTCCTGGGGCTGTCAAACCATCTGTAATTAAAGCAATATAGTTGACTAATAATAAAAAATGTTAGCAATAATGTTTAAATGAGTGAGTCTTTCCACAAGTAATAGCATTTTAACTACAAATGGATTCTCAAAGGATAAAACATCATGATTCAAAAGACTGAAATTATAATGATGAAATGAAAGGAAGCAGGGTGCATCTTCAGTGTAGGAATAATCACCTACTCTGCTCATCATAAAACTGTCCAAGACAATTTCTCTGGAGTAAGAAGTTTGAAGTAGAAATTGTTAAAACAGAACACAGAGGAGTGTTTATTAGCACAAAGTAAAAATAAACATACTTAGATTACGTCCTGTCTACCACTTCCTAGCTCTTTGACTTTTGGAAAGTTAAAAACTTGTCTGATCTTAAATTTTCTTATATACAAAATAGGATTAATAATGCCTGTGTCTGAGATTTTTTTTAAAGAATAAAGAGTACATCTAGCACATACTACACATGTAATAACTGCAGGCTATCATTATCATTACCTGTTCTCTAGAGATATCAGTAATGAGCACAAGTTTAAAAATCAATATTTCTACTCCTATACAGACATGCATAAAAGGTTTTGATGTTTAAAAAATTAATATATAAGATCTCTGACTATAAAGTAATGACATTAAATCAGTTTAAGAAAGAGCAGCAAGCAGAAAGCGAGTGTACTGGTAAAGAGCGGAGGCGAGTGGAGCTGAACTACAATCCCACCCCTACCCTCACCTTTGGCCTCCTAGCAGCAAGCAGAGCCATGTGGGTGCCTGCAGCACAACCCCAGTGCCACCCCCCTTCATAACCACCCCCTCCCACCTCTGTCCTTCTGGCTGTACTGCTACCTGGATCCAAACCACAGAGGCCCAGGGAATCATAAAGGCCTGAGCTCCACAAGATAAAGCAAAAGTGAACAACAGAAAGAAGTCTTCTCACAGACTCCATGAAAAGTGAAGCCCACTGGAAAAGGGAAGCGAATCACTGCAATAAAGGCACTCCAGACCACTGTAGTTGGTAAGTTGGAGGGACCACCCCCTCCTATCAGAATGTGTACTATCCTCAGGGGAAGGGTAACTAGAACATGCAGTAGAACCTTGCAGAGTTCAACCCTGTAGGAGGTGAGGGAGCTCAACTTGGGCCTTGCAGCCAGAAATCAGCCTGATTCTCAGGGGTCTGCTGCTGGCTTGCTGAGACTAATCGACTTAGATCTGCACACTTCTTCCCACGTTGTCTATTGTGACAGCAAGGACATACCCTGAAATAAGCCCTACATTTTAATTTTTATTTTAACTTTTTTTCTCTTATTTTTAATTTTTTTCTACTCTTTTCAAAAATTTTTTTCCTTTACTTTTTCTCTCTCACTCTTTCACTCTCTTGCTGTCCCATATTGTTCTTCATCTCCCTTTGTTCCTGTACTTGCCCTAAATTGGACTTCTTTTTTTTTTCTTCTTTCTTTTTCCTTCTCTCATTTATCACTATCTTCAAAGAAAAGTGAGCAGTTTCTAGCTTCACTATTGCTCTTAGGTTGTTCAATTCTTGTCTTTATTCTTTCATTCTGCCTTTCCCTCTTATTATCAACAGTTCTTTAGAGTTTGCATGATCTTCCTGTGATGGCTGGCCTCACTTCTAACATTCCCCAATCCTTCTACCTATCTATCCCTCTCTTCCAAACTCTTTCTAAGTCCCCATCCTGAGGGTAAAGTTGCTATACTGAAGAGTTTATTCACTGTAAAAGTATTTTGGGCGGGCCTTAATTTTGATTTAATTCACATGGTTAAAGGTGATAGAATTGTAACTATCAATTTGTCATTATCTAAGGTGTGCTTGATGCTATTGTATTGCTGATTGCATCACTTGGACTAAGGTGTTGTGATCTAATCAGTTGTCCTTCTTTGTATTAAGAAAATGAGCTGACTCAGAGTAATTAGACACTCAAAACCTAAAGACCAGCTATATCTGGAAAATCAAAGTATTAACCCAGGAATTAAACCAAGGACAGTATCAACAAAGAAAATAGAAATGAGAAAACATTTTATAAGGCACAAACACAGACCTCCAGTTCACCAAAGGCAAATTCTGGGGAAGATGAGGTGGAAGAGTCTGATAGTCAATCACCAGTACACAGTGAACTCATAGCACAGGAAGTAACAAAACAGATGAATGAGGCTCTAGAAAAAATTCAAAACAGAAATAATTTCTCAGATAACCACAGAGATGGTGAGCAGAATGAATGACATGATTAGAGACACTACAACAGAAACAGATAAAAAAATAGAGGAGTTCAAGACCATGATGGAAGCCATGAGTGCCCAGCATAGGAAAGAAATAGAATCCATGAAACAGATTCAAATAGATAACCAGGAGATCAAAAACTCTGTTGAAAGTATACACAGTAGAGTGAGCCAATCTGAAGACAGAATATGAGATATAGAAGATAAAATGGCAGCCATTGACCATGAAAGGAGAGATCTCTTAAAAATAGTAAGGGACCATGAGAAATCTATCCAATAGCTCCTAGATTATACAAAGAAGAATAAAATAAGACTGATAGGAGTCCATCAAAATGCAGGAGATAATGCAAATAACATTTTAAAACTGTTCACAAAATTAATAACAGAAAACTTCACAGAGAGGAAGAATTAGACATACAGATAAGTGAGGCATATAGGACTCTAACTACCATGAACATAAAAAAATCTACAACTAAACATAGAATAATAAATATCCTGGAAACGCAACAGAAGAACAAAATACTACAAGCAGTAACAACTGGTATCTCAACTTATTAAACAGCTTCTGTACTGCAAGAGAAGCCACCAACAGAGCTAAGAGACAACCTACAATATGGGAAAAAAATTTTACAGCTGATCCTCAGACAAAGGACTATTATCTAGAATATAAAAAGAACTCAAAAAAAATCAGGCCCCCTAAATATAAAGTCCTAATTTACAAATGGGCATCTGAAATGAACAGACATTTCTCAGACAAAGACGTAAAAGCACCCAGCCATCCCTCTGCTGGATATCTTTACAAAAGAATTAAAGAATCATACCATAGTGATATATCTGCACCCATATTTATATTGGCACAATTTGTAGTAGCTAAAACTTGGAAACAAACCCTTTGCCCATCAGTTGGATAAAGATGTGGTTTTTCTATAAAATGGAATACTACTCAGCCATAAAGAAGGTGAAATTAGAGTCATTCATAGGAAAATTGATGCATATTGAGCTTATACTCTTAAGTGAAATAAATAAGTCACATATGTGTAAATACCAAATAGTTTCCTTGGTATGAAAAACTGTAATTGTACATAAGATCCTAATGAGATAATTGACAATGTGAAATAGGAAGAAAAGGGCTAAAGGTGTAGGGGAACTCAGAAGGGTAGGGGAAAGGTAATAAGGGAAAAGAAAAAATATGACAAAATAAAAATGGAAATAAAGTATTTGTAAATAGGGAAGGGAGGAGGGGATGAAGGGAGAGCAGGGGTATGGGGAAAAAATGAGAACCAAGACCTTTCATATAAAGGTACAAGATCCCAATGATGAATGTAACTGTACTGTATACCTAAAATAAACTCAGTGAGGAAAAAAAAGAGAAGTAAAAGCAGCAAATAAATATATGAAAAATGTTCAACATTTCTGGTCATTCAAGAGATGAAAATAGCACTGATATTCCACCTCACCCAGGAAAGAATGGTTGCCATCAAGAAATCAACCAATGACAACTGTTGGTGGCATTGTACAGATAAAGGAACCCTTCTCCATTGTTGATGGTAGTGCAGACTGATGCAACCACTGTGGAAATCAATATGGAGATGCCTCAAAGAACTAGGACTAGAGTTTCCATTTAACCCAACTATCCCTCTACTGGGTATCTTTCCAAAAGAATTAGAAGAATCATACCACAGTGATATATGCTCACCCATTTTATAGCAGCACAGTTTCTAATAGCTAAAACTTGGAAACAGTCCAATTGAACATCAGTTGAATTTGGATAAAGAAGATGTGGTTTTTCTATAAAATGGAATACTACTCAGCCATAAAGAATGAGAAACTAGTATCATTCATAGGAAAACGGATGCATATTAGGCCATACTCTTAAGTGAAATAGATAAGACACACATGTGTAAATGCCAAATAGTTTCTCTGGTGTGAAAAACTGAAAGTGAAAGTAAGATCCAAATCGTATAATTCATAATGTGAAATAGGAAGAAAAGGGCTAAAGGTGTAGGTAAAGTCAGAAGGGTAGGGGAAAGGAAATAAAGGAAAAGAAAAAATATGAGAAAAGGAAAAAATGGAAACAAAGTCTTTGTAAATAGGGGAGGGTGGAGGGGGTGAAGGGAAGTCAGGGGTATGGGGAAAAATGATAACCAAGATCTGTCATGTAAAGGTAAAAGATCCCAATGATGAATGTAACTGTACTGTATACTTTAAAAGTAACAACAAACTCAATATGAAAGAAAAAAAAAAGAACCAGGGGATTATAGAGAATATCATATACCCTGACCAACTTGGATTTATCCCAGGGATGCAAGGATGGTTGAACATACTTAAATCAATGAATGTAATACACTATATTAACAGAGTCAAGGACAAACACCATATAATCATACCAATAGATACAGAAAAAGCATTCAACAAAATTCAACACCCATTCATGATAAAAACCCTAAAAGAAATGGAATAGATAATCTTTATCTCAACTATCTATGAAGGCTATCTATGAAAAACCTATAGCCAACATCATACTAACTGGTCAAAAACTGAAAACCTTCATGCTAAAATCAGGAACATGACAAGGATGTCTGCTAGCACCACTCCTATTCAATATAGTTTGGGAAACATTCGCCACAGCAATTAGACATGAGAAAGAAATTAAAGCAATAAAGATAGGAAAGGAAGAAGTTAAACTATCATTATTTGCTGACAAATGATACTCTACATAGAAGACACCAAAAACTCTACCAAGAGACTTCTAGACTTAATTGACAGATTCACTAGAGTAGCTGGATACAATGTCAACTTTCAAAAATCAATACCTTCTTTTACATGAATAACAGAAACACTAAGAGAGAAATTAGGGCAACAATCCCTTTCACGATTGAATACGAAAAATGAAATATCTAGAAATCAATCTAATGAGGATAGCAAAAGACCTCTAAATTGAGAACTAGAACACTCTGAAAAAAGAGATTAAAGAGGATATAAGAAAATGGAAAGATATCCCCTGCTCCTGGGTAGGAAGAATCAACATAGTGAAAGTGGTCATACTACTAAAACTGCTATACAGATTCAATGTAATACCAATTGAAATTCCAACACTATATTTCACAGAACTAGAAAAAAGAAACCAAAAATTCATTTGGAACCATAAGAGACCTAAAATAGCAAAAGCCATACTAGGCAACAGACACATGGCAGCAGATATAACAACTCCCAATTAGAAACTACTACAAAGCCACTGTGATAAAAACAGCATGGTACTGGCAAAGAAATAGGCCTGAAGATCAGTGGAACAGACTGGAAGACACAAAAACAACTCCAGATGTACTCAGCTACCTCATCTTTGACAAAGGAGCTGACCATCCTCAGTGGAGGAAAGTTAGCCTCTTTAATAAAGGGTGTTGCAAAAACTGGATTTCAACCTGCCAAAGATTAAAACTGGACTCTTACCTTTCACCATGCACTAAATTAAAATCTAAGTGGATTAAAGATCTAAATATTAAAACAGAAACACTAAACTTGCTGGAAGATAAGTTAAGCAGAACTGTTGAAGACATTGGCATAGGAAAAAACTTTATGAACAAATCCTCAGGAGCACAGAACTAGCAGAAAGAATCAACAACTGGGATCTCATCTTATTAAAAAGCTTCTGCACTGCAAAAGAAACCATCAACAGAGCTAAGAGACAACCTACAATGTGGGAAAAAATTTTACCAGCTGCTTCTCAGACAAAGGACTATTATCTAGAATATAAAATGAACTCAAAACACCCAGCCCCCCCAAATATAAAGACCCAATTCAAAAATGGGCATCTGAAATGAACAGACATTTCTCAAACAAAGAAGTAAAAGCAGCAAGTAAATATATGAAAAAATGTTCCACATCACTGGTCATTTGAGAGATGCAGATGAAAGCAACACTGAGATTCCACCTCACCCCACAAAGAATGGCTTCTATCAACAAATCACAAAATAACAACTTTTGGTGGGGATGTGTGGAGAAAGGAACCCTTCTCCATTGTTGGTGAGAGTGCAGACTGGTGCAACCACTGTGGAAATCAGTATGGAGATACCTCAAAGAGCTGGGAATAGAGGTTCCATTTGACCCAGCCATACCTCTGCTGGGTATCTTTCCAAAATAATTAAAAGAATCATCACAGTGATATATGCACATCTATGTTTATAGCAGCACAGTTTGTAATAGCTAAAACTTGGAAACAATCCATTAGCCCATCAGTTCAAAACTGGATAAAGGAGATGTGGTTTTTCTATAAAATATAATACTACTCAGCCATAAAGAATGGGAAATTACATTCATTCATAGGAAAATGGATACATTTTGAGGATATATTCCTAAGTGAAATAAATAAGTCACACATGTGTAAATACCAAATAGTTTCTCTGTTGTGAAAAACTATAACAGTAGACAGATCCTAATGAGATAATTAACAATGTGAAATAGGAATAAAATGGCTAAAGGTGCAGAGAAAGTGGAGAGGGTAGGGGAAAGGAAATAAGGGAAAAAAATGTGAGAAAATGAAAAAACGGAAGTAAAGTGTTTGTAAATGGGGAAGGGAGGAGGGGGTAAAGGGAGGGCAGGGACAAGGGGAAAAAATAAGACCCAAGACCTGTCCTGCAAAGGTATAATATCCCAATAATGAATGTAACTGTACTGTATACCTAAAATGTACCAATAATCTCAATAAAGAGAAAAAAGAAAAAAGAAAAGGGAAAGATAGTCCCTGTTCCTAGGTAGGTAGAACCAATATAGTAAAAATGGCCATACTTCCAAAACTGCTACACAGATTCAATGCCAATTGAAATTCCAACAGTGTATTTCACAGAACTAGAGAAAACAATCCAAAAATTCATTTAGAACCAGATCAGTTCTAGAATAGCAAAAACAATTCTAGGCAACAGACACATGGCAGTGGGTATAACAATTCCCAATTTAAAGCTATAGTACAAAGTCACTGTAATAAAAATGGCATGACTACTGGCAAAGAAACAGACCTGAAGATCATTGGAGGAAAGATAGCCTTTTTAATAAATGGTGTTGGAAAAACTGGATTTTAACTTGCCAAAGATTAAAACTAGAACCCTATCTTGCACCACACACTAAACTAAAATCCAAGTGGATTAAACTTGCTGGAAGATAAGTTAGGTAGAACTTTTGAAGATATCAGCATAGGATATGACTTTATGCACAAATCCTCAATATCATGGAAACTAGCACAAAGCATCAACAGCTGGGATCTCATCCTACTGAAAAACTTCTGCACTGCAAGAGAAACCACCAACAGAGCTAAGAGACAGCCTACAATGTGGAAAGAAAAGTTTTCCCAGTTTTTCCTCAAAGGTATACTATCTAGGATATATGAAGAACTCCAAAAAAAAATCAGACCCCTTAAATATAAAGACCCAATTAAAAATTGGGCATCTGAAATCAACAAACACTTCTCAGACAAACAAGTAAAAGCAGTAAATAAATATATAAAAAAATGTTCAGTATCACTGGTCATTTGAGAGTTGCAGATGAGAACAACACTGAGATTCCACCTCACCCCAGAAAGAATGGCTGCTATAAAGAAATCAACCAATAACAAATGCTCATGGTTTTTTGAAAAGAAAGGAACCTTTCTTCATTGTTGGTAGGAATGCAGACAGGTGCAACCGCTGTGGAAATAAATATGGAGATACCTTAAACAACTACAACTGGAAGTCCTATTTGACCCAGATATTTCTTTGTTGGGTATCATCCCAAAATAATTTTTAAAATCATACCACATTGATATATGTTCATCCATGTTTATTGTTTCATAGTTTGTAATAGCTAAAACTTAGAAACAGCCCAAGAGACCATCAACTGGAAGTTTAACCAAGATATTTTGGTTTTATTTTTATAAAACAGAGCACTACTCAACCATAATAAATGAGAAACAAACAACATTTATACCTAAGTGGATGCACATTTAGTCCATACTCGTAAGTGAAATTAATCTCTCACATGTGTCGATACTGAATAGTTTCTCTTGTGCAAAAAACTTAAAGTTTAAATAAAGATCAAAATGTGTAATTGATATTGTGAAATAGGAAGAAAACATCCAAAGGAGTAGGGGAAGTGGGAGGGGTAAGGGAAAAGAAAACATAAAGGAAAAAATGGAAACAAAATCCTTGCAAATAGGGGAGGGTGGAGGGGGTGAAGGGAAAAATAAGAACCAAGATACATCCTGCAAAGATAAAACATCCTAGTGGTGAACATAACTGTATCGTATACCTAAAATGTACCAATAAACTTCATGGAAAAAAAAAGCCAGTCTATGCATTTTGTAGTTTCTTTTAAATAATTAATTCATTGAATACTATGTTGCTTCATAATTCATCCTTTCTACTTTCAGTAGATGATTTGGAGCTCTTCATTAATGTCAAATAATTTCCCAAGTCTTCAGAATTATCTATTCAATAAGTAACATCAAGCAGGTGGTCTTTGAGGGACCAGGAAATTTCAACAACCTCCTGTTCCCCTCCCCCTGTATGTCCAGGTTCTTCCCCTCTTCCATGTGGGGGCTCAGAGCCAAAGGCCCCAGAAGTCAATGAGGAACTTGGGGGTTCCTGAGTGAGAAGCGAAAATAATGCAAGGCAGAGGATTATTTAAGGGGTTGTAAATGTAAGGAACAGCTTCCAAGCAACCCGACATGCTACAAGGCTGGGGGAATTCAAAAGAAATTCCCCAGAGTCAGAAGGCAACTGTACTCCTATAATAGAAGTGAGCTGGTTTCTAAAAATAATTGCTTTGCTGATCAGTATAATCTAGGTCAGTCAGTCTTAGCTTCTGTTTCTGGGTGGAGGAAGAGGTCAGGAAGCCAGAAGGTTGCAGAAAGTGTGTGTTATAGTTTCCCAAGGACTGGTTTCTGCAAGTGCACACTGTCAGATAAGCTTGAGGCAAATACACAACTATTGCCACCTGGGTCATGTCCTGTATCATCTCTACCTAATCTCCCTCTAACTGCCTCTACATATTTTAATCATATTTAGAAAAGGGTAATAAATTTAATCAAAATGGGAAAAATACCGCATGCCACAAAACCAAATAAATACAAATGAGAAACTAATCCAAACAAAAGCTCCTTGGATTTGCACACTTCATGGGCCCTTGGCTCTTACTTTTGTCCTATTCTGTATCACTATGGTTATGCACTCTCTCTCTCGCTCTCTCTCTCTCTTGCTCTCTCTCTCTCTCTCTCTCTCTCTTCTCTGTCTCTCTCTACACACACACACACACACACACACACACACACACACTTCATCCAGTAACAAACCCTATGACTTCTATCCTCAGTATATATCCAGAGTTTGACCACTTTCAACACCTCCCTCTACCATTTTGGCCAAAGCCCCCTTTGCATATTGACTAAATGATTGCAGCAGAGTCATTGGTGGTTTTTTGCTTCTTCCTGTGAATTCTCAGCACTGGGGCCCTAAATGTACCCATCATATCGTACCACTCTTCTCATGCAGTTTATGAGCCACTGTTTTCATCATGCCCTTCCATGCTCTGTGGGAACTGGGTATCCATTAATTCTCCTGCCTCTCCTAAAAATTCACTTCCTTTTGCTCTTCCCTGCTTGGCATCTTGCCAGCAGTGCTTTCCCTTCCACATTTGTACTTGGTGGGTTCAAGGGAGGAGCTGTAGATACCCATTTGATTCTCCTTCACCAGCTATGCGATCTTAGTTAAGATGTTTCCCTGATCACTATACTCAAAACCTAGAAACCCTAAACCTGATCCTCTATCTCCTTCCTTTGATTTTCGTCCATGAGGCTTTCATGATACAACATACAGTATTACTTACTTGCCTGCTTTGAAACTGCCCATTGCCATTAGGTCAGAAGCTTCAGAAGAGCAAGAATTTTTAGTTTTATTTTATCCTCCAGTATGTCAAGTACCTAAAGCACAGCAATATTAAAAACAAAAAGGGTCATGGATGCTTAGGAAGTAGACAACACACTCAGTTAAAGAGCTGCTATAATAATGATAAAAAACCAGATAACTAGACAAACACTGGATGATGAGTTTCAGGACACGCAACCCCAAAATATGGCACTTTGGCCTCTGAGAAAACTACAGAAGCAGAAAGATCAGTTTTGCATCTCATTGCTGTTTCACCCCTGAAAGAGGCCCTAACAACTTCCTCTCATATGAAAGGGACCACCCTAAACTTGGAAGAAAAGAATAGTGAGCTCTGATCTCCGCGGACACATGAATGCAGAGAAGAGTTTGAAGAAATGGGCCTTGCAAGCTCCCCTCAGCTTATTACCTACTCATTCCTTCTGTGTCCAATCATATTTCCCACAACTATCAAGTCTTCATCAAACAGCATAAAAATACACAGGTTTCCCTGTTTCTTTGATTCTTTATTTCTGGAGCTCTTGTCACATAAAAGTCATAATAAATAAATTTGTGTATCTTTTGTTAAAACAAAAACAAAAAAACCTCAGCCACCAACCTACTGGTGGGAAAGAAAGATATTTCCTTGGCTCTACATTAAGAAACTCTCAAGATTGCAGAGAGTTCAGGTAAAAACAAATTTGCAGCTGGAATTTTACTAAATTCTTTGTTTTTCCCACCATCTGTCAAAGTTGCGGGAGGGGAGATCATTTTTACAGAAGTTTGGCAAGATAATGCATACAATATGTAAGAATGTTGCAGACTGGATCTTGTGTGGCCCCCAGAAGACCACATGTGAAAGATTTGGTCACCAGCCTCTGTGGTACTGGTAGGTGGTGGGAACATTCAAGAGAGGGTATAGTGGAAGGAAGTGAGGTCCCTGGGGCATGGCCGTGAAGAGAGCCTGCCTCTTTCTCTTTATTTCCTCAGACTGTGGGGTGAGCCACTGTGCTCCACCACACCCTCCCAATGTGCTGTCCTGCTTTGCCACAGGCACCAAAGAAGTGGGACCAAGCAACTATGGACTGAAACCTCAGAAACTGTGAGCCAAAATAGACCTTTTCTCCTTTACTTTTATGTATCTCAGATATTTTGTCACAACAGGGCATGGGGTAGAACAAGTCATACAGCACAGTGTCTTGCTTGGGCATGTCAGTGCATGGAAGCAATAATTGTACAGCAGCTGTTAAACATGCAGGGTAAAGCTTGGAACAAGGAATCTGAAGACACCTTTCAAAATTAAAATACTCTGTCATTCATTCTCTCAGTTCGTTTTGATTGGCAGCATCATATTTAAAAGAGGCCCTTGAAATAGCGCAAGTGAAATTAGTCTCTCTGTCCATGAAAACAAAACTAATTGTGAGTTTGTTAACATTGTCTCAGCTTGGCAGCTATACCGTGCAGCCTCTTCCATTGTACCCATGGTCTAATAGTTCAGGCGGATTTGTTTCTCAAATCAAAGAGGGAAGACTTTGTAAGCCATTCAATATTTGTTTTATTTGTCTAAAACACTAACCTTCTCTTTACTCAAGCTTACAGAGTGCCAGTAGGAAGTCTTTTAGCCCCAGGCCTGTTGACTGGGGTGAGCTCTCTTCTGGTACCTCAGAGGACCCAGCAATGTGGCTCCATACAGCGGCTCTGAAACGAAGCAAGTAGATTAATGAACCCATTTGCATTCCCATGCACCAAATAGTGTCAAAGTGTGTGTGACTGTGTGGGAGCTCTACTGAAATCGCATTCTGGAAAACCAACTAAAAGGTGGACATGCACGTATATTTATAGTGCAACTGATATTTGCTAACCATTGACCAAAAATGCTCTTTCTTTTGTAGCAACTTTTTCAAACTTTTCTGCCAAGAGCCTGCAGTCTGCCTCAGAAAACTCTTACAAGTTACACTTCAGCATTTTCTAAGATAATTAAGACAATGAGGAGTCAAACTGATAGTTTATCGACTTTACAACCATACTACTCAGATTAAGATAAATTATTCAAAGAATATGTTTTCATACACATAGAAGGAGAAAAAAATGTATGGTGTAACCGGAGTAGACAGCATTAAAAAGACTATTTGTTCTGAGGTCACAATGTAATATAGATTTCTTAGACTGGCAAATATTCTGTAGTTGTAAACTCCAAGCAGAGCATGTCAGTTTCACAGGTGAAAATTATCATAAACTGCCTTCATCAAAGTAGAAATTGCCCTTTGTACAATTTTTCCTTCAAGCAAAAATGGGCAGTGTTCGTCCACCTCCAAAACCCAATTCTATAGACTTGAAATTCAGTCATGCTCTCCTTGCCTAATCAATTCTGAAAACATTTCTTTGCATGATTTATTAACAATAAAAACATCTTTGGGGCATATAAAATCAGGGTTGCTCAGTAAAGCTCCATTGTGTTTTTCAGGCTTTATTTTCTAGAAAGACCATTTCTCCAAAGCCTTCATACTAGGTGACTCTTCCTGTCACCAACACAGAACCTATATCTGACAAGAGTGATGAAAATGTTAGACCACACACATTCAGATTACATCCTCTCTGTTTCTGACAGCCACTCTCATAGCCCTTTAAAACTTCACATTTAGAAACTATTTTGCATGGAATATACCCTGAATCCTCAGGACATAAAATAGAAACCCTTGATGCCATTAATCACATAATCTAAGCCACATGCCCACATCCAAGACCATCTAATTACCTCTGTGATTTATGTCTTCTTGCCAAGTTTAACCACAGAAATCAGCACTTTCTCTCCTAGCTGCAGCTCCTGCTCATTTATTTCTTCCCCAAATCCTATTCTCAATACTCACTGTCATCATCTACTTACAAATAGTACTCAGTAAACACCAGTTAGATTAAATTGGTTTCCATTCTCTTCCTTATTACTACTTTACTTTGGGTCATAAATGCACTTCTAAGTTTAAAATGGATGTTAGTGTCTGGCATGAGTGCTTAGAGAACATATTGCTGAGCAATTAACAAATTAAATTAGTAGTGAAAACCTAGAATCAGTGAATATCAGGTAAAAATTTAAAAGTGACAAGAACAGTGACCAGTTAAGACAAAGCTGATATTAGGATAAGTCCAAGAGCTGAAAACATTGAACAAATATGGTGAGAACAACACTTAACTCCCGTACATGTATACAAACTGCTGTGGGTAATGGGCAGTGGGCGTGGCAATGAGGAACATGAGGAATCTGCTAAATATAGGTGAAAGAAATATCAGAAAAGGGGGCTGCAGTGAAGCCACAGCTGCCACTAACTCGTTATCCGGACACAATGATATTCCATTATAAGGAAAACACAGTTTAGTTTAAAAATTTGTTACCAATTAAGACATTTTTGTTTACAGTGTAGAAAAAAATACCTTCTTATATCAAATGATGGGGTTAATGCTCAAAGCATGATAGTTTAAATAGTTGTTTATTTGATAAGTTACTGACATACACTGATCGCTTCATATATTGATTTTTCAGACAAAATATCCAACACTTAGACATACAGGAGAGGCTTAACTTGACTCACAGCTTTGAGAAATTCACTCCATGGTCAACTGACTCCATTTTAGAAATGGCAATGAAGGAGGAAAGCTGCTCCACCAGTGGCCACCAGGAAGTAGAAAGAGAAAGGATTAGGTGGGGACAAGAATATAGCCTCCAATGGTTCAACTCCACTGAGGCCTCACCTCCCAACAGCACATCCAGCTGAGCTAGGCACCTTCCAAAACCTCCACCTCTGAACACATAAGGCTTTTGGGGGACATTCTAGATCTAAACAATAACACTTGAATCTTGTGGTTTCACTAAATTGTTGGGAGAAATGGAAGAACTACTCATCCCACTTCTTGGTTTGACAAAAATTATAGGATGATGAAAAACTTATGAGAATTTTTGCAAGCAGCAGGAAAATAGTTAGATAATAATTTATATATTATTATTACCATAATCATACTCAGAGCAGACTGATACAGTTTTTAAAGGCAGAAGATTTGGTATCACACTGAGTCCCAATCATTGTTCTGCTATTCATTATCTTTGTGCCTTTGGGAAATTCATGGTGTTTCTCTGGGCCTCATTTTTCTTATCTGCAAAATGAAAATGATTGCCTATGCCACAAGGTTATCTTGAAACTTAAATGAGGTGATGCATGTGAAGTAGGTATTGTACAAGTGAAATCATTACTGATGATAACAAGGACAGTCACAAATCACACTTTAATAGTAAGCCTACAGAGCCACAAGGCCACAAGCCATCTTCTAGGCTGCACATAGGAAGTTCTGTAAAGTGAAATGTGAACAGACTATTGGTATACAGGCATGTGGAGAGTGACTATTCTACGCCACCATTCTCCACACTTCTCAGACTTTTGCTAATGTACATGAGCATGTGAAAGCAGGAATGGAGATTCTGAGGCTCCCAGAATTCTGAGGATCCCACATGCATGTTGGGATCATTAATCCTGATATGTCAACTTCACTGGATTAAGAAATGTGTTCCTGGTGTGTCTGGCATGTCATGGAGGTATGGTCTGTGGTCCCTCATCTGTTTGTCACTGTTCCCTACTTTGCTCCCAAGCCAACCTGAATCGAGCCACTTGCTTCTTCATGTCCTTTGCCTGTAATGTTGCTGCCTTGGATCCAGCTGATCCTAGACTGAAAACATGAGCTAAAGTAAGTGATGGGAAAGCCACACATCGGTATCCATGACTGGCCCTTGGCTAGGCTGCACCTACCCAGCAAGCTCACAGCCCCATTCATGACCTTCAGTGGGAAGAACTAGAGACAGGGCCCTCAGGGGACCTGGAGAGTAGGTGGCAAAAGTCGTGTTGCAAAGGCTAAGTGCAAGGCAATTGACAGAGATACGGGTGGGCAGGTGTGTGGATGAATGTACACAGCTGGAAATGTTGCCACTCAAGGCTCCTCTGGCTGTATAATAATGTAAAGCAAAGTGATTTAATTTTTTCTAACTCAAAGGCTAAAGAGGTTAAATGATGCTATTTCTGGGGCTGGCCTAAACATGTGACATAAAACAAAAGGAAGGAGAAGAACACAGTAAAAGAGACAAAGCAAATTCTATTCCAGCTTGAAGTATGGAATCAGCCAGCAGAACAATAGCAGGCAAGTTGAAGCTAGAGGTAGTAAACTGGCAGCAGGGAGCCAGGAGCAGGGGAGGGCTACTTGGTGCCCCTGAGGAGTTCTGTGTCTACTGCTGGTTTGCCCACCTGTGTTCAGTGTCAGGAAGCTGTTTCTCACATGATGGCTCTGGGACAAGTCACTTAAATTGCAAAGGCCTCAACTTCCTCGTCTTCAAAGAAGGCTCCGTGACAATACATTTGTCATGCAACTTGTGACTATGTGTGCATTTAATAAATTAATATCTGTGAGCCACATGTGACATTAAACATTCAGAAAGGTTACTATCATGGGTGTTCAGTTTTCTTCACAAATGGCTTGTTAACAAACACTCAAAGCCATGGGTTCCTCAGCACCAAAGCCAGTTCTCTTCCCTGCTCACTTTTATGACATAAGCAATTAGTAAAAGTGACAGCATGTTCCTTCCAAATCTATATCTTTAAACTGGACCTGAAAGCAGTGAGGAACATGGTCCAGCAGACAGCTGATGTCCAAAAGAAAACTCACTGCTTTTTTGTCTCCCCCATTTTCCAAGTCAGCAGGCAAACGATATCATCCAAAACCTTGAGGCCACTATCCTCAAACACAGCCAGGTTCACAAAAGTAAGCACATGGTGTTGAATTATGTAATCGTGCACAGTTTGGGAGAGTTGAATACAATATCATAAACCATTAAGTATTAATACCAGAGTGAATTAAGGAAATTGTCCTTAGTATCTAACATTTTCATCAAAATACAATTTAATACGTTGTCTCCAAAATCTGCTTGTGGAGAACACTTTCCAGTGGTTTTATCAATGATAATTATAAAAAGGAGTCCAGGCCTTGGTTTGTTGAGAAGTACATATGATAGCATTAATGTACTCAGACTGCACCTAACATAACGTTTCCTATTTCTTACCTAAGGAGCTAAAGCTACCACAAGCAGCAAAACAAGAAGCTCCTAGAACTCGTCCAAGGTGTGAGAGACCTGAAATAGAAACAAAAGATTATGAGCAATAAACAAACTCATCCGAACAAATATGATGCACATGGCATCCAAAGCCCCATGATATCAAAAATGATGGCTAAAGGCCACGTACTTGATTGAGTTGTCACTGCAGCTGTTGGAGCAGCATGGTGTAGCAACACCATCCACAGAGAAACCGCATTTGAGTACAGGCCCTGGGCCCACTGTGCATGAGGAGCAGGGGTAGGCACTTCAGAAAGCATCTTTAATGACTACTATTCCAATAAAGGCAGGATGACTGGTGATACCCTTCCTCAGTCTTGAGGTACCAAACATGAAGCCAACTCTACAGAAATTCCTGTACCTTGCAGACTAACCAGCTCTTGATGTAACCCACTCCCGTAATCATATGGGAGAATAAGGATGGCTCTCCCTGTCATCTGTTTCCCCCTTTTCTCTTCCCACTCCCTCAGAAAGAAGAGAGAAAGAAAAAGATGAAAGAAAGAAAGAAAGAAAGAAAGAAAGAAAGAAAGAAAGAAAGAAAGAAAGAAAGAAAGAAAGAAAGAAGAAAGGAAGGAAGAAGAAAGGAAGGAAGGAAGGAAGGAAGGAAGGAAGGA
>NW_022900947.1:52215199-52216497 GCF_012274545.1 Fukomys damarensis
AAGGAAGGAAGGAAGGAAGGAAGGAAGGAAGGAAGGAAGGAAGGAAGGAAGGAAGGAAGAAAAAAGAATTTGATACCTACCTCATAAATTTTCTCTAAGTAAAAGTAACTGGTGTCATACTTGTTCAATGATATGTTCTTTCTTCAGAAAGAAGTGCAGTATCCATAGGCAAGGAAAGACAAGGAAAAGGAGAAGAATACTACCAAAGGTATCTCAGATCACTCTAACTAGCAGGAAATCCTGCTGTGTGCACACTTCACATGGAGTGGGAGCACACAGTGTGTGTATGGACAGAGGTTCTTAGCACATGGATCCCTGGTGTGACAAGAAGAGCCCACGGGACATCTGATTGGTCAGTGGCAGTGCTGAGCTGAAATCCATATATGCTACCTCCTATATGCTCTGTGACACATAGGTGGAAGTTAGTGTTTTGCACACCGTCTGATCCTTTTCTCAGAGCCTTTCACCAGAGTGAGATACTATGAGAGTAAGTAGCTAGACGTCACTTCCAGTTGGTTCCACCAGGTAGGCATATTGAGTTGATTCAAATCTCAACAAACAACTGAGCAATTCTGTGTGTTCAACTGATTTCCACCATTTTGACTCTTGTGATTTAAGAAACTTCCTATCATGGACTTCCATCTCCTGGGTAGGAAACACTGTTCTATCTCAGTGAGGTGTTTTACTAATCCGCCTGCACCCTGAGCTTCCCTATTCCCTATTAATGATAATGTTATTTCCAATCAGTATGTCTCTTTAATGTGTTGAATGCATAGGGTGACTGATATGGGTTACAGAGTAGTGGACAAAAGTGGATTTAGAAAAAAATGAGTGTCACAAGTCATTTGCCTCCATTATTCTAATGGCTTTTAAAACAATGAAATTATTTTTGATCAATGCTATTGGAAGTTGGTACGGTTTAGAAGCCATTTGATTTTCATATACTCTATGTTTTAACGTTTAACAATGTGACAATCTCAAAATGGCACACTGTCAAGTAGAAAATCACTTTAGAAATTCAGAGATAAAAAACTAAGTGTAGGGTAGACCATATACAATTATCTTTAGAATCATAGGTCAATGTTGGACCTCAAGGACTTAAATGACAATATCATGATCATATGACCCATATGACTTTCATATTACTTTTCTAAAAGTGTAAACTTTTCACAAATGTATTTCATTTCAAACCAAAAGTCAGCACTGATGCTAAATTATTTTAAAAAGTAAGATCCTATAATCTGATATTTTAATATTTAGTCATCTTGCCTGATTTACTTATTTTTTATTTGTATGTG
>NW_022900947.1:52216997-52224714 GCF_012274545.1 Fukomys damarensis
ACCCAAAAAGTGAAAATATAATGCCCACCCAAGACAAAACTGCAATATTTAACTTTTTCTCATCGATTCACTTTTCCTTCTGCTTTAGGAACAATTTGGTTTCCCAATTCTTCTGATTTCCCTGTCTTCTGATAATTCCCAGTCAAGTCATCTGCCTCTTAGGTTAGGGTTAAAGACTAGATTTGCCAATGTAGTTTTTGGCATACTCAAGGGAGTAAGAGATTTGGGGATGCGATAAAACTGTCTTCTTTTGCACTCTGAAATCACTCAGATATGGGTGGCTTTCTATTCTACTTATGCATACAGATTGCCCTACAAAAAAGGTACCATTTCTACTTGTATAACTGGGTCATCTCCTAGCTTTCTATCCCTGACACTGCTATCCTTCATTGTGACAGTACTTCAAAGCAATGCAAGAGAGACTGAAGACAAAGACAATGAATCTGGCCACAAGTCAGATGTGATTACAGCTCTGCACTTCAATGTTTAGACTACAGGACGGTGTGTATCATCTTTATCACAATGTGGGATCAGAGGGGCTATTCACTACTCTGTGTTATCACAGGAAAGCCTAGAGGAGAACATACAGCATCAACCATAATATGTGTCACTTTTTTTCTACTGAAAATTGAAGTTGGAGAAAGAAATAAAAGTTAACCAGTTGAGAGACATAGGATCTCGCCATGAACTAAACCATCAGAGACCTACCACCATTTATGTTAGTTATTTGGATATAAGATCTAGCTAAGAATGCCCTAGGGAGCATGGGAGGACAACTCTGGTGCATCTAACTTTGTTTTCATTTTTTGTGAAATTCAGCATTCAATTTGAAATGTTGAAATGCAATATGAAGCTATCTTCTCTTGGGTTTGATCTTCCAGAGAAAAAATAATAAAATGCTAACAAAGATCCTGTTTGATACCAACCTGTCAGATTATGTAGGAGTTGCAAAAAAGAAAATGTAAAGCTAGTGAAGGACAGAACTGGAGAACATAACGTCACCTAAATCAATTCTAGTCCAGCAGGAGTTTACCCTAGCTGTGTCATAAACAGAGGTGTTATAAGACAGCATAGTAGTCTTTCAGAGATCAATCAGTATTTTTAATCTTAAATATCTTATAAATTCTAATGATACACTTCTAATGGCATTCTGGGATACTTAGTCATAACTACTTCGCTTTTTAAAATAATAGTAATAAATGGGCAATGTGATATTTTGCAAGCTTTAGCATTTTAAGTGAATTAAACTTTCAGCCTGTTTTTGTTGATAATCAATACAATACTCCATCTATTTTGCTCAAGTTCAAAACTTCAGAATTATTTTATTTGTATTTCACATCTAATTCCTCAGCAAGTCCTGAGATCCTACTTTTAAGTTACAGCAAATCCAGCCCGTGTCACCATGCAGCCACCTTCACAATGTTGATGTGATTCTAGGAGCTTCCTCTTCCTTCTGTTTTCACATTTGCTGACATCAGCTGATGTTCAACGGAATAGCCACAATGACCATTTTAAAACAAAAATCAGACTACATAATTCTCTCACTCAAAATCTACCAGTGTCCTCCCTCAACTTACAAAAAAGTTCAGACTTCTAATCAGGGTCTCTATTCAAGTCACACTAGCTTTTTGCTCCTCTTTCAAAATGGTCTTTCCATTGACAAATTAAAACTCAGTGTATTTTTTAAAAAATAAGTACCTTGATGATTTTGTGTTAAATTTCATGTGCTATTGAATCCTCTGTATAACATCCCCTTTAAATATCAAGAGATTCCTCGTCAGGATTAAGCAATGAGTATTAGCATTGGCTCATGTTTTGTGTGTGTGTGTGTGTGTGTGGAAAGAGAGAGAGAAAGAGAGTGTGTGTGTGTGTGTGTGTGTGTGGAGAGAGAGAGAGAGAAAATGAAAAGGAATGGAGGAAGGCATAAGGTATGTATTTCAAGAAATCATGGAGGCTTTAAAATCCAACCATCCATCATACATAAGATGAAGCCCCAATAAAGTCAGTGATAAAGTCGGAAGGCTTGAGAGCTAATGGGCCAATAATACAGACCCCGGTCTAGGTCTGAAAGCCTGAGAACCAGACACTGAGGGTAAGAAAAGATCTATGTCCTACACCATACTGCAAGGAGTTCAGCAAAGAGGATATCTCCCTTTTTCCACCTTTCCTTTTCTATTCAGACCCTCTACCAGTTGAGCCATGCCCACCACACTGGGAAAGACCATTTCATCTATTCAGCCTACTGGTTCAAATGCTGATCTGTCCCAGAAGTGCCCTCACAGACATCCCAGAGATAATATCTAATCAAGCATTTGGACAGCCTATGGCCCAGTCAAATTGACATAAAGTTGCCCATCACATTAGGTAATGAAAATCCCCTACATATCACCGAAGTCATCAAATAGGAATACAAAATATTATTAAATCAAATTGAGTACACAGTTCTTTGTACCATTGGACATCTAATTGGATCCAATTTTTTCAGAATTATTTAATGTGTAACTACATATCTGGTCAATTAAATAACACTCTCTGATAAAGAAAAATGATCTAATTTTTAGAAAAGCTATGTGGATCAAGATATCATATCATTAAGTCTTTTGCTTCATAAGAATAAAATGCTTGACAAAAAATATGTGCATTGTTTTAATTTTATACCAGAAAAAGAAATTTGAAGATATATCACACATAATCTATTTAAGCATGTTCTCTAAAGTACAATGAGATTTGCATGCATAGGAAAGTGCTTCCCTTGTAAGTATTAAACTGAAATTGCTGAAAACTTTGTGTTATGCTATGTGTGAATAAAGTGAATAACATTTTACATGTGCACTAGTTTTTAATTTGTAGACTTTATATCATAATGATAAACTCTTTTGTGTATCCTTTTATAGTGCTACCTAAATATTATAGTTCTGTTCCAGCTCTAATGGTTTGAGCCTAAAATGGTTACTTTAATTCAAAAGAGATATTTTCTTTTAAAACTTTAAGTATATGCTGTTTCTTAGAGAGAATTATAATTCTAGAGCTGTTAACAAATGGAGGGATTTAGTGGCATTCAACACAGCTTAAAATAAAGTTGCTGTCCTGCATCTCCTACGGCTCATGTCTCTGACAGCAAACAAAATTAAAGCCACAGAGAGAGAAATGGCCAGTTGCTCTGAATCAGAGAAACTTGACAACCAAGAAAATAATGCAAAGCTTTTTTTATCCCATGTAGCAATTCTGCCCAAAATCTCCTTTCTTTCTGTGTCATTCTTAAGAGCAGATATAAATACAGACCAAGTGTGAATCAATAGAAAAGACTGAAGGAAGAGAGAACAATTCAGCAAATTATAGTGTGTGTGTACGCGTGCGCACACACACACACACACACACACACACAGCCATCCCAGCAGCACAGAGCTCTCCGCTGTTCTGAACACTGGCAGCCACTTCCCTTCTCCATTCACCCCATGGTTTCTCTGTCTCAGTCCTTCCCACAAACTAAATGTAAGCTCAGAAGCCAGAAAACACAGGGTTGATAGTTCAATACCTGTTTCTCACTGAAGTCTCAGGAAATTTTTGTCACTTACTTGCTCTTTGAACGTACTAGTGAAGGTTAAATATAAGGGAAGACAAAGCAGTGAGAAGAGCTGGATTTAATTTCAGTCATCATTAGTCAGTGTGCTTTTCCCCAGAATGTCCTACAGGGTCATTTTGGAGACAATCTTCTCCTGCTAGCATGTTTCAAATTGACTCCATTATCCTGCTGTATTCTGGCAATATTATGTCTGTAGGAACTAAAAATGTATCATGGTGGATTGGGGTGGCTGCGATGCTTGAAATTTTCCTGAGATGTTTGGGCTGGCTGCGTGATCTGTTAGTCATCTCCTAGAAAGCAAACCTAGAGCTGGCAATGGGCCCTAGGCCTTGGGCTCAGACATGGCTGTTGGAGAGCTCTTCTGTTGGAGACCCTGCAGCTCCACCTAGTTCACTCACAACTGTGACTCCTTTAGAGTGAGACAGAGAAGCACATGATGCACCTGTTTCTCCTTAACAGGCCGGGGATAGGAGGCTTGGCTTGGCCAGCGGCTATCCTGCCCCTCCCCTTGCTTCTCTCACCGATGGACTGGGAGAACTGGCCTCGGTATCCTCCCTGGTTATTTGGGGGCCACTCTGACCTGAGTGCAGCTCAGCTGTCAGCTCTGGTGCCCCACTACCAACACTGAGATACTGCAATCACCTCCTTGAAGGAAGGCCAGGGTACTTGGACCAGGCTACGATCAGGGAGGGAGGGATCTGAACCCAGTTAATGTCCCTAACTCCCCAAACTCCACTTAACTGAACACAGACCTTCCAAAGATTTCCTGGTTTCAGCCCTTCCACTTTTCCCAGAGATGTAATGGCTGTCAAACAGCTCCTGTGCATCACCCCTCACTGAATCCCATCCCTGACAGCTGTCTGGTCTTGGATCCCTGTACTCACTCGGACCAATCATGGACCTGCACTTGGGCCAATTCTCGGGCCCAGAGCTGAACCAATCACGAGTCTGCACTTGAATCAATCACAGGTGTATACCTGCTATGTGAGCAGCACTCCCCTACCACTTCTCGGGTTAGTCAAGGAGGGCTATGTCCGGTGTGCTGATCCCCTTTCCTGCAGCACAGGTCCTGTTAAAATAAAGACTTGCTGGATGAAGTGGGTGAAGGGAGGGCAGGGGTAAGGGGAAAAGACAAGAACCAAGACATATCATGTAAAGGTACAGGATCCCAATGATAAATGTAACTATTGTTTGCTTAAATGTAGCAGTAAACAACGGGAAAAATAAAAGTAAAGACTTGCCCTGGTGGAACTGTAAATCTGTTTGTGATACATTCTCAGGTACTGTGGGCTCCAAAGCTCCTGTAAATCTACTCAAGTTTCTTATCTTGAACAGTGTGGACAGAGTGGTTGTCTCAAAAGAAAAGCAATAAATACTGTTATCCCTGAAGAGCTGCAGAGACTCACAGCCAACCCAGATCTGCAGCAGAGTTCAGCACCTGGCAGAGTTCAATGTGGCACCTAGTAAAAGCCAGTGCTGGATGACAGTGGAGGCAGCAGCAGTGACCAGCAGCTGGCTATATTTGTTGACTACAGCATGACTCCCATCACCTTGTGACATCGGGACGGCTAGCAGAGCTGCACATGATCCAGTCATGATTCCCATCTGAATCATGCAAAAAACCCTCAACTGGTTGACAACAGGGTCACAAGCTTCTAGGTTCAATGATCATTCCCTAAACATAATCAATTCACAACATCGTGCCACTTGGTCATCCTTGGGACTATGAAACGACACTCCTAATGGCACATTATAACATAACATAACAATCAGATGTCAACTAAAATTGAGGCACTTTTATTTTTATTTACAAAAAGCTCTAGATATTTTCCCCATTAGCAAATAAGCCCAAATTTTTCCCTCTTCATATCAGTGCCAACAATACTTTATTTAATTTGATGTATTTTTTTATGTTTGTGTCTGTGGTAGATGCAAGAAGGGAAGATTTAACTTCTTTACTTGTATTTTTTCACTTTCTTGCCATATAACCATACATAAATCACCTATGTTAGCATTATTTGTATTTGTAAAATGAAAATAACAACCCCCAGCCTAGCTATTTCACAGAATATAAAACTCTAAGTGCTGGATAAATGTAAGATGACTGCATGGAGCTTAAATTTATATGAATATGTTCATATAAAAGACATAAAATTTTTATTGAAACCATTTAAATCCATGAACTTCTAGTAAAGTAGACTACCCTATCTTCTCCAGTGTGGATGAGCTCTACCAAATCAGCTGATGGCCTGAAAAGCAGAAGACTGACCTTCCCCCAAGCCAGAGGGAGTTCTGCTGGACTTCAACTGCAACTCTCCCTCAGATTGCCAGCTTGAAGGCCGGGCCTGAAGCTTTGGAACAGTGCCTCAGTAACTGCAGGGGCCAGCCGTTTAAATTCAATATTTAGCTGCTCTCCCTCTCCCTCCCCCACCACTCTTCCTTTCTCTCTCTTTCTTTCTTTTTCTTCCCCTTTTTCCCTCCTTCCATTTTTCTTTTCCAAGTTAGTTTCTATTTTACAAACTTCCAAAAAAAGTCAAGAATGATGCTTTTGAAATAAAGATGAATATATATTTGTGTGGAGCCTAAATTCATTGTTTCAATCATGTACACAGATGATGTGAGAGACAATGAGAGAGAGGGAGAGAGGTGTGTGGGTGTGGGTGTGTGTGCATGTGTGTGTACAGAAACATATCCTCCGGATTCTGTTCCTTGGCAGCATCGTGGCTCATAAACTCTCCTGTCTAAGTAGGGTCATGTGACTAAATCTGGCCAATAGAATGTAAGGAAAGTCTGACACTTAATAGGGTGTCTCCACTTTCTCTTCTGTTCCTCTTGCAAGTTTGGAAGCCACGTATTGAGCACAGCCACCCTGTTGGATGAAGCTTAAAAACTGTGCCAGGAGGGAATATCTGCAGACTGGATTTTGTGTGCGTAAGAAACAATTGCTGTGTGGAACACCTGAGATTTTGAAATTATTTGCTACAGCAGCTATGTTTACTCTGACAAATATGGTTCTATGTCGTAACATACAAACTGAACAATAAAGGAAAATCATATATTATTTGAGTCACAAAAAGAATAAAAGCAGTCGCTGACACCAGGAAAGGCCGGCTCCTCACGGCCGGGAGGTTGTGCGCTCCTGTTAAACAGCACTTTCTCACAGAACTGTGCTGTCACAGGGTCCATCTGAAACCACAACAGACCCAGACTAAAACAAGACCACTTTGCAACAGTTCTGAACACAGATAACAGCACTAACATGGTCCAAACCAGAACACAGTCAGACATCCTAGCCTGGGTGATACGAGTGACTGCTGCTGTAACTTTAGCTTCACTGTAATCTTCTTTCCTAGAACTCTATTGTGGTACCAGTCATAGAATTCCCCTGGTCTCTGCCGCATCCAATCCACAGCATAGGCCATCTTATTAAACACTCCTGAAAATCACCTAATGCAAATCAAACTCTTACAGCAAATGCTCTCTCATACAAGCACTGTGCGAGTTCTCCCACAGCCGGGTGTGAGGTCTGCCTCCTCCCCTAGCTAACAAGGAGCATAAATCCAAGTGTGTCCACCACCTATGCGGTTATGTTCCTGGTGGTGTTTTTTGGGAAGGCATTGATATAGGTAATAATTTTACCCTCAGAAAATGCAAGAATTTGATGAAATTACTTCTGACTACCCCTAGTCATGCTAATTTTCAGAGTAGGCAGATGAAACCAGCGTGCTCTAAAGCACATATTAAGATTCCATAATCAGCCACAACATTGTGTCCGTATTTAATTACTGCATTTTAAAACTTGCTAGGTCTGGTTTCTTCTCCTGGAAAGTCCAAATATTTAATAAAATTTTGCTACATTACTAAATCTGCTTTTTCTAAAAAAATTAGTACTTAATCTGCTGGAATACATAGGGATTTTAGATTAAAATTTTGATGAACTAGCTTTTCTAGTTTAGTTTTTCCACAAGACTGAAAACTATTACTCTAGAAATTTTACATTGTGAAACTTCAAATGAAAAATCTAAAGAGAAGATAACGTTTTGAAAAATAATGAATTTAATCATATAAATATATATGAACATTGGGCTGGAGATTTAGCTCAGCAGTTTGGTGGCCTGCCTTGAAAGCACTAGG
>NW_022900947.1:52224823-52288609 GCF_012274545.1 Fukomys damarensis
ATATGTGTGTGTGTATATGAATATCATTCTCAAGCATTCTTTATATACATTAATATATATATATGAATGTGTATATGTAAATATATATATATATATACACATATATATGGAAAAAATATCATTGTCTTTTTCTCTTTGAGTTTATTGGTACATTTTAGGTATACATTACAGTTCATTTATCATTGGGCTCTTGCACCTTTACATGACAGGTCTTGAGTCTCATTTTTCCCCTTGCCCTCCCTTCACCCCCTCCTCCCTTCCTTACTTACAAATACTTTATTTCCATTTTTTCAATTTCTCATATTTTTTTCTTTTCCCTTATTTCCTTTCCCCTACCCTTCCCACTTCCCCTACACCATTAGCCCTTTTCTTCCTATTTCACATTATCAATTATACCATTAGGACCTTATGTACAATTATAGTTTTTCACACCAGAGAAACTATTCAGTATTTACATATGTGTGACTTATTTATTTCACTTAAAAGTATATCTTCAATATGTATCTATTTTCCTATGAATGACTCTAATTTCTCATTATTTATGGCTGAATAGTACTCCATTTTATAGAAAAACCGCATCTTATCAAGTCTCCAACTGATGGGCAAAAGGGCTGTTTCCAAGTTTTAGCTATTACAAGCTGTGCCGCTATAAAACTGGGTGTGCATATATCACTGTGATATGATTCTTCTAATTCTTTTGGAAAGATACCCAGCAGAGGGATGGCTGGGTCAAATGGAACCTCTAATCCCAGCTCTTTGAGGTATCTCCATATGGATTTCCATAGTGGTTGAACCAGTCTGCACTCCCACCAACAGTGGAGAAGGATTCCTTTCTCCCCACAACCCCACCAACAATTGTTATTGGTTGAATTCCTGATAGCAGCCATTCTTTGTGGGGTAGGTGGAATCTCAGTGTTGTTTTCATCTGCATCTCTCAAATGGCCAGTGAAGTGGAACATTTTTTCATATATTTACTTGCTGCTTTTACTTCTTAGTCTGAGAAATGTCTGTTCATTTCAGATGTCCATTTTTAAAACATCATTCTTAAGCAGGGACAAGAGAGGCACACTGGAGTAGCTGAAGGAGAATGTGGTACACTTTGCTTTGAACCATAGTTCAGTCATCCTCTGGTTAGGTAGAAACTCACCAATTTAATGTGTGTGTGTGTGTGTGTGTGTGTGTGTGTGTGTGTGTGTGTGTGTGGTTCTGGACCTTTTCATCTCTAGGACATTTTTAAATTAATTTTGAGACAAGTTCTCACAAAGTTGCTAAGTTGCCCAGGCTGAGTTTAAATTTCTTCTCCTCTAGCTTGCAGCCTTCCCAACAGGCCTGCACCACTAGGCTTGGCTTAACTCATCTTATTTTTTTTATTTGAATGTTGAAGTGACACCAAAAATAAATAAACAAATAAAAGCTTGGAACACCATTGTGTAGACAAGAAAATTGGATGTGGCACACCTATTAATGGCTCACATTAAAAATAAAGGATAATGTTATGCCACTGGGTTAAAAAAATTTTTTAAAGACTTCACTACAAGATTGGGCCACAGAAGTGAATAATGTTAACCCCTCAAAAAAATCGTACCTGATTTTGAGGGTTTTCTTACAAGCTTATTTCCACATCTGGAAAATTTACCCATATACACAGTTTGTTCTTTCTCATAAAAGTCTCTGAAATTCAGATAACCTATATTTTACATTATTCTATGACTAGAAATTACCCAACATTTTAATAATTTGTTTCAGTTGTAGATAAAATTAAATCTGCACCTCATATCTGGCACAAGGATAAAATCCAGAGATCAGATATTAAAAAATAAAACTTTGTACTAACTGGAAGAAGACACAATGAGTAACTTTTGAATCAGAAAACTTTTCCTATGTATCTTAATATTCAATTACCACTCAATAAAAAGGAATAAACAAGTGGCTAATTATTTAAGAGAATTCTGTGTAAATTTCAAATTCAAATTTTGAAATTACAGAAAGTATCTATAATAGTTATCACAGCAAAAAATAAAGCCAGTTTTTTTAAAAAAGAAAGTAACATTCTACAAAATAGCTCCAAAAAGTCCAAGACCAAAAAATAAAGATCCAATAGAAATGTAGACAAAAGATACAATATGGTAGTTCCCAGAACCAGATTTTTAATGACTCAAAAACAAGGGAAAAATAGCCAGACACATTTAACCACTTATCAGTCCAATTATGTAAATAGAGTATAATCAAAATTTGCAGATTTTATTAATTTTTATAAGATGATATAACAGGAAATAGAAAAATGATAATTTTGTCAAATTTATTTGATAACTTTTCCGTGTATGGTATGTGGCATTCAACATCTGCCCACATGGTTCCTGGGACAGTCAGTGTGCAAACAAACATGCTGCCCCAGAGACACTCCAGGTAAACTATGAATTGGTTGATAAAATAAATTCAAAATAAAACTATGAGAAAAATCCCTCATCTATCCAATGGCAAACTCTAAAAGTTTAATAAAAATATATTAGAAAAAGTATTGCCTGGTGTGGTGGGACACACCTGTAATCCCAGCACTCTGGAGGCAGAGGCAGGAGGATTGCTGTGAGTTTGAGACCAGCCTGGACTACATAGTGAGTTCCAGGTCAGTCTCAACTACATACTGAGACCCTGTCTCAAAAACAAACAAAAAAAATTAAGAAATAGAATTTCCACAAATTTCTGATGGGACTGTAAATAAGAATAATCATTAAGAACTTCAGTTTTCCAATATGCAGAAAAATGAAGATACACTTACACTTACCCTTTGATCTTTCTAGCTCTAGGAATATATTCTCCATATAGACTGGAAAAAACATACAATAATTTGTGAATAAGAATATTTATCAAGAAATTATTTGGTTAAAGAAAAGATTTACAATAGTCAAAATTTCAATAGGCAATCAGCTGAATAGACTATGATATATTCACACATGAGAATACTATGCAACAAAAGCAAGAATGAAATAATTCCAATTCACAAATATAAGATTGTTTCCAAGTCACCTTAAGTGAAAATCAGGAAAGTACAGAATATGTTCCTCAGTAGGCTTCTCTTCACCTGAGTATATGTTTATCTGTTAAGATAAACATGAGATAGGCAGGCGCAGTCCAGGCTCTTCTGTAGGATGAGCAAACAATTGCCAAGTGTGCACACAGTAGCAAGTGGCAAGCAGCTGCACATATTGAAGGTCATGGGAAGTTGTTCCCAGGGCAAGTCTGAGCCAATGAAAGCTGTGCACAGACAGAGAAAGGAACAATGGTAATAGAAAAGACAGAGCATGTAGCAGCAGCAGCTGAAGGAGCATGGACACTTAAGTAAAATTAGGCTTTTGGAATGTAAAGGCCCTACATCTCCATTTAAGCGCCTCCCCCAGAATCTCTAGATGTGAATGACAGCAATGATTAACAGGATGCTGTCATACTTCAGAGGTTCCCAACATGCATGATCATCCCAGAGTTCATGCTGATCTTGATCAATGAGTGAGCTTGTGCATATTTATGAATCTGCAAAGAAAGGGTGTAGGGTGAAGGTGACTAAAGGTCAGGCTAGGGAATCCAACTTGCCCAAAGAGCATCGAAAGGCTGTGCTTTTGCTGTTTTAGTTTTTACCTCCCTTACTACAGTGGAAGGTAGATGGACCCTAGAGCACTGTTTAAATGTAAATAAGTGAGAGGAGGTAACTTTCTCAGCTTCATTGTTTCTAACTGTATTATATCTATTTACTTATCTTTATAAAAATAAAATGAAACACTTAAAATATGATCACTCAGTGATAGAAAGAGAATGGGAAGGAGGCACCCAAGATGGAAGCATGATTTTTCTGAATATGCCTCATAAAAGAGTTTTGATTTTGGAACCATATGATTGCTTTGTGTTTAAAAATGAGAAGGAAGACAGAAAACTAATCCTCACTACAGAAAGACAGTACTCACTCTTAAAGGAACCTAGAGAGACCTTCCCCAGTCTTGGTAGACATGTTCCTCTGCATACTAATCTTTTGCTGTCTCTCTTCTTAAATCCTCTCCTCTTAGCCAGTTCTGGTGCCTCTGTACTTTTGACAAACCAAATACAGGTATGATCTTTATACCTAAAATAAAGGTATATTCCAGGAACCTGGTGGATTGTCCTTCCAAACCTAAGAAAGCAGAGCTGTTCACCTGCTCACCAGTGCCCAGCAGACATGGAGTGGAAGAACATGAAAGTATGGCTCCACCCTTCAGTTGCAGAGGTATTCCTATAGGGTGTATAGAAAGCCCAAGTCAATTCCCAGTGCATGTCATTTAAAGTCAGGACACAGCAGAGTGTGCATTCTGAACACTGAGTGCAGAGGAGAACATAGAGACTTGAACTCCAGCCTTGCCAGTGTCATGGACTGGGGAAAATCTTTCTTACCCCCAGGTTTTGCTACTATAAAGTGGGAATAATGAATAATGATTTTTGTCTACTCCAAATCACAGAGTGATTCAGAGGATATAATCAAGATAGACATGCAAAGATAATTTGTAAATTAGAAACCAATTAAACAAATGTAAAGTACTGAATACTGAAGAAATAAAATGAAGAAATGAAGTAAGAAATCAGTATATGCTAAAGTGACCCAAAAAATTCATGAAGGAAATGGGAACTGAGATAGATATTTCAGGAGTGATAGAAATTATAAAGAGTGGACCAGTGAGAGGGGGAACCACGCAGAGATGCCAGCTACCCCAGCCCCACCCCACCCTGCTCCTTGGCAGTGGACCAGTGAGAGGTGGAATCACATAGATGCCTACAGCCCCACCACAGCTCACCACTACCACCACCATCCCACCAGGCAACTCTCGTCTCCTGGCTGGGCTGGTACCATAGAGACACAGAAGACAATGAAGGCCATTGTCTGGAGCTCCAGCCTCAATGTTGAGTTAATTCACATGGTTAAAGGTAATACATTAATAACTACCATAAATCATCATTTTCTAAGCTGTCATTGACACTATTGTGCTACTCATCATGTTATGTGCTAAGGTGTTATGATTGATCTAATCAGTTGTACTCCCTGGTATAATGAAAATGAGATTGCTTCAGAGTCATTAGATACTCAAAACTTAAAGAACAGCTATAACAGGAACATCAAAGTATTAACCCAGGAATTAAACCAAGGACAGTACCAATAAAAAAATAGAAATGAGAAAACATTTAATCAAGGCACAAACACAGACCTCCAGGTCACCAAAGGCAAATTATGGGGGAAATGAGGTGTAGAAGTTTGATAATCAACCACCAGGACACCCTAAACTAATAGCACAGGAAGCAACAAAGCAGATGAATAAGACTCTAGAAAAATTCAAAACAAAAATAATTTCTCAGATAACTACAAAGATGATGAGCAGTATGAAAGACATAATAAGAAACTCTAGAACAGAAAAAGATTTTAAAAATAGATGAGTTCAAAACCATGATGGAAGGCATGAATGCCAAACCTTGAAAAAAAAAATGGAAACCATGAAACAGATTCAAACAGATATCCAGGAGACTAAAAACTCTATTGAAAGTATACATAGCAGATTAAGCCAATCTGAAGACAGGATATCACGTATAGAAGACAGGGTAGCTGTCAGTGACCATGAAAAGAGAGATCTCTTAAAACTAATAAGGGACCATAAAACATCAATCCAACAGCTCCTAGATGAAGCAAAGAAGTATAATATAAGACTGACATTAATCCATGAAAAAGCAGAAGAAAGTACATTTGGAAAGATACCCAGCAAAGGAACGGCTGGGTCAAATGGAACCTCTAATCCTAGTTCTTTGAGTTATCTCCATCTTGATTTCCATAGTGGTTGCACCAATCCACACTCCCACCAACAATGAAGAAGGGTTCCTTTCTCTCCACAACCCCACCATTTGTTATTGGTTGATTTCTTGATAGCAGCCATTCTTTGTGGGGTGAGGTGGAATCTCAGTGTTGTTTTCATCTGCATCTCTCAAATGACCAGTGATGTGGAACATTTTTTCATATATTCACTTGCTGCTTTTACTTCTTTGTCTGAGAAATGTCCCTTCACTTCAGATGCCCATTTTTGAATCAGGTCTTTGTATTTGTGGGTATTGTTTGTTTTGAGTACTTTATATATTCTAGATAATAGCCCTTTGTCTCAGGAGCAGCTGGTAAAAATTTTTTCCCACATTGTAGGTTGTCTCTTAGTTCTGTTAATGGTTTCTTTCAGTACAGAATGAGCAGCTGGTAAAAATTTTTTCCCACATTGTAGGTTGTCTCTTAGTTCTGTTAATGGTTTCTTTTGCAGTACAGAAGCTTTTTAGTAAGATGAGATCCCAGTTGTTGATTCTTTCTGCTAGTTCCTGTGCTACTGAGTATTTGTTCATTTCCTATGCCAATGTCTTCAAGAGTTCTGCCTAACTTATCTTCCAGCAAGTTTAGTATTTCTGTTTTAATATTTAGATCTTTAATCCACTTTGATTTTAATTTAGTTCATGGTAAAAGATAAGAGTCTAGTTTTAATTGTACAAATGACATTAAAAAAAAAACCTGTTCACAGAATTTATGACATAAAACTTCCCAAACAGAGCAAAAGAATTTGACAATCAGATAGCTGAGGCATAAAGGACTCAGTCATGATTTAAAAAGTCTACATATGGACTTATAATATTCAATATCCCAGAAACCCAACAGCAGTTGGGGAAAAGAAACAACCCAAATGCAAAGAAAAGCCCAATGGAATCACAGCAGACTTTTTAACACAAACCTTCAACTCAAACACATGGAAAATGAATAACACTCTCTGAACACCAGTGGGTCACAGAGGATATTAAAGAAGAAATTAGAAAGTTCTTATAAATGAATAATTATGCCCATACACCATATAGGAATCTGTGAGACATGGTAAAAGCAGTTCTATGAGGGAAATTTATAGCAGTTGGAACCAGATGAAACCTAGAACAGCAAAAGACATTCTAGGCAACAGAGACATGGCAGAGGGTATTAAAATCCCCAACTTGAAATTATACAACAAAGCCACTGTGATAAAAACAGCATGGTACTAGCAAACAAACAGATCCAGGGATCCGTGGAATAGATTAGAAGATGCAGAAACAACTCCAGATGGACTCAGCTACCTGGTCTTTGACAAAGGAGCCAACAATCCTCACTGGAGGAAAAATAGCCTCTTTAATAAAGGAAGTTTGCAAAAACTGGATTTCAACCTGCCAAAGATTAAAACTATCTTTCACCATGCACTAAACTAAATTCCAAGTGGATTAAAGATTGAAGTACTAAAATAGAAACACTAAACTTACTGGAAGATAAGTTAGGTTGAACTCTCAAAGATATTGGCATAGGTAAAGACTTTCCCTCAGTAGCATGGGAACTAGCACAAAGAATCAACAACTGGCATCTCATCTTTTTAAAAAGCTCCTATACTGCAAGAGAAATCACCAACAGAGCTAATATACAACATATAACATGGGAAAGTATTTTATCAGCTGTTTATCAGATATTATATATTCTATCCAGAATACATAAAGAATTCAAAAAACTCAGACCCTCTCCAATATAAAGATCCAATTCAAAAATGGGCATCTTATTGAGGCTATATTCTTAAGTGAAATAAATAAGTCACTCATGTGTAAATACTGAATAGTTTCTCTGGTGTGAAAAACTAAAATTGTAAATAGGATCCTAATGGCATAACTGACAATGTGTAATAGGAAGAAAAGGGCTAAAAGTGTAGGGGAAGTGGGAAGGGTAGGGGAAAGGAAAAGAAAAAATATGAGAAAATGAAAAAGTGGAAATAAGATTTTTGTAAATAGGGAAGGGAGGAGGGGGTGAAGGGAGGGCAGGGGAATGGGGAAAAAATGAGTACCAAGACCTGTCATGTAAAGGTACAAGAGCTAAATGACGAATGTGTAACTGTACTGTATGCCTAAAATAAACTCAATGAAAAAAAAATGGGCATCTGAAATGAACAGACACTGCTCAGACAAACTAGTAAAAGCAGCAAATAAACATATGAAATGATGTTCAACATCACTGGTCATTCAAGAGATGCAGATGAAGACAATGCTGAGATTCCAGCTCACCCCAGAAAGAATGGCTGTTATCATGAAATCAACCAATAACAAATGCTGGCAGGATTGTGAGGAGAAAGGAACCCTTTTCCAATTGTTGGTGGGAGTGTATACTGGTGCAACCACTGTAGAAATCAATATGAAGATATCACAAACAACTAGGATTAGAGGGCCCATTTGACCCAGCTATTCCTGTCTTGGTATCTTTCAAAAGAATTAAAAGAATCATACCACAGCTATATATGGGCACCCACGTTTATAGTGGTATAGATTGTAATAGCTAAAACTTGGAAACAGCCCAACTGCCCATCAACTGGAGATTGGATAAAGATGTGTTTGGTGTTTCTGTTTTTTTCTTTGTTTTTGTTTTGTAAAATGGAGTACTACTCAGTCATAAGAAATGAGAAACAAGAGACAGTTATAGCTAAGTGGATGCACGCTGAGGCAATACTCAAGTGAAATTAATAGGACACACTTGTGTAAATACTGAATAGTTTCTCTGGTGTGATAAACTAAAAGTGTAAATAAGTATCAAAATGTAAAAATGGTATTGTGCAATAGGAAGAAAAGGTCTAAAGGAGTAGGGGAAGTGGGAGGGGTAGGGGAAATTAAGAATGGAAAAGAGAAAAGGAAAAAATGGAAACAGTCTGTAAACAGGGAAGAGTGGGGGGTATAAAAGGAGGGCAGGGAAGTGGGAAAAAAATAAGAACAAAGATAAGTTATATAAAGGTACAAGATCCCAATGATAAATGTAACTGTATTTTATGCCTAAAATGTACCAATAAATAATAATAATAATTAATAATAATAAAGAAACTAAAAGGCTAAAAACAAAGAAATTAGAAAGTAAAGAAAAGCAAAGGCCCTACTAAAGAGGAGGTCGTCACTAACCTCCTAAGAAATTTTGTGCCAGTAAACCCCACTGACCAGTCCAGAAAGAGGGTCTCCCTGAGGAGGTGACACAGAGCTAAGACAAGGAGGCATTCTCTGGCCCTATAAAGGGATACAGTTGCAAGCAGGAGGATCGGGGAAGGGAGACTCTGAGCAGCCTGGCACAGGGCACCTTGGCACACATTCAGAGAGACTGACAACTGACTCCAGAAGCTTCATATCCTGATCCTACTTGAATGCTCTGTTTCCAGTTGCATATGTGCATTCACATATGTGTGTGTTTATTTGTGTGTGTGTGTGTGTGTCTGCATGTATAAGCACACATTCTGAGTTATTGGCTCAGTACCAATGACCAGCAACCAAAAACATCTTACTTTATTCTACTAGAAAATGAATGATGGAAAGGAGTTACATATCCCCAAAACATACATAAACATCCATTTAATTCCTGTTACCAGAGCCTTTGTTTCAAGAATAGAAAACTAATAGGAACTATATCCATAATAAGACAATAGAAGAAAAAGATTGACTAAAGACAGCCTAAGAGTAAGTGAAGAAGAAACTGTGAGATTATTTTCCTTCCCCTGAGAATTTGATAGAGCTCATCTTGTTTGTTTGCCACAGGAAAGTGAGAGGTATGAAAATTTTTTCTTGCTTTACCAGCCTGCTATTTTATTTACTGTTTATTTTTTATGCAGAAGCTTCAACAATGACTATTCATCAACTTCTGACTATTCTTTTTCTCAATTTTAATAAAAAATAAATGTCATCCAGGAGTCTGACACTCTTTGCTAGAACTGATAAAGCCCAGAAATCAGCTTTCATCAAGAAAATGTTACACACAAATCCTCCTCATTTTGGTTCATATATTTGGTGTCCGTCCTTCCATATATTCTCACATGTTCCCGGACATACAACCAAAATTGGTGGCTGACATTGGACACCTGAACATGTAAGAAGAAGCGCGGGAGATAATGTCCTTCAGTGAAGTCCGGACTAAAACTTCAGAGGATAAGCTATTGATTATGTTTGCAATATTCATAAATATATCTGTGGTTAGAAGAAAATGAGTAACAAATTCATTCCACTTTGTCTTGTTTCAAGAGTTATCTGTATCTACTTGTGTAGTGCTTCCCTTATATGAGACTGTTTTTATAAATAAAAAAAAGAAATAGTCCAAGTTTAAGGGGGAAGGTCTGAATTGCGGAAGTAGAATATTAAAGCATGTTATTCCTACAATGACCACAGATATTTACCCGCCATTGCACCTCCCTGCATCTCATTAGAGATACAAAGTCTAAGGAAAGGAAGACACTTTTTCGGAAAGGGGAGAAAGGAGATGATAGGGTAGAGGGCTCCCAAGAGGTGGAGCAACCCCCAGGGCCTTTGTTTCCAGCCACTTTTACCCCTACGTGGAACTCACCATAACCCAGTCAGTTCCCTCGCTGTCACAAATGGATCCCAGGCCCCAAGACCCCAGTCCCTTCACCTTCCTCTACATGCACATCCTTTTTGGGCTTTATTCAGTTTTCTCTTGCCCAGGCTCTGTCTCTGGAATTTGTAGGCTGATTAGGAAAGACCTTACATACAAGGTCTCCTTAGCAATTGAGTTTAAGGGATGCGTATGTATTTCGTGCGGTAACACAGAGATAATGTGTGTTTTTTTAATATACTAAATAAGATCTGTCTTTTATGTGGGTGCCCTTGTTTCCTTTGCATTGTATTGAAGGTGGAAAGGGACAGCTAGGCTAACTTGGTTAGGACTCCTGCCCAGTTTATCAGCTCTCTTGTATTATTAATTGCTCCCTCAGTAAAGTTTTAATTCTTTCTGCTCAGGATTAGCAGGTCCTTATTTTATATTTTTTTCCTGTTGACACATCCCTTTTCCCTACAATCTCCATTACATAAAATATTTGTGATCTTATGTTACTTGCTGATATACATCAATAGTACTACACATTTAACCTGTCACTATTACATTATATAAGCATCACTTACTATATGTTCCCACTTATGCTAGATATTAGCCTCTTTTAAAGATGATTTTAGCTGTATAGAGCAAAAGAAATGATTTCAAGTAAACAAGTAAAACAAATAAAATGGTCTGAAGACTTACTTTGAAGATTATTGTAACCTAGAAATTGGATGACCCACACCTGTGCACATACTCCACCTATACACACGGCTAAACTTAAGTGTTCCTGTAACATGTGGCTGGTCCCTTCTAGAGTAAAACAAAATTGTTTCACATAGTACAGGAAGCAACGAGGACTTAAGCTCTGTTGGGATTCCTAACAGGAAATCAAGAAGAGCAGTTACCAGTGATGATTTGGGGACAAGATCAACACGTTGCACTGGAAAATTAATCATAGATTATTTCACCTTTCAGATACTATCGTTTTAAAGATGGTGAAAATGAAAGCAAACTAAACTAAATGACTTGTTTTGGGCCATTTGTCTAGTTAATTCATAGAGCAGAACAAGAACCCAGGCTCTTTCACTCCATCGCATTAAAATCATCTCCCATAAACCACACAAGCAGTGGTCATAGGTCTGCTAAGATCGGTGGCTCCACTTCAGGACTGAAGCTGTTTAACCTTCCAGCCTTGCTTAACCGGGTCCTCAAATTTAGCTAAGCCAAGTATTTCAGTGGCAAGAGAGCACTGATTTAGAACATTATAGCTATACTACCCAGATGTGGGAAAAAATACATAATAAAATACTTCCTATCTCAGCCACCACATACTGTCGCTACAATATGTACTCATGCATGTTTAAATATTTTTAAATAACAATATTTTAAGATTACCTGATTACAGGAGGATTAACGATATAGTATGAGCTCTGGGTCATACTTTGTACTTCACAAATTATTTCATATACCTTATCTCATGAAACCATCTGATGTGAACTTTAACTCCTGCCTATCATTTATTTATCAGTTTAGAAGCTGCTTCCATTGCAAATCTTGCTTGTATCCCTAGACACAGATGGGATTGTCATCCCCATCTGAACTCTGCAAAAACAGAAAAAACTACTACCCCGCTCGCCAGTGTATATCCAAAACCTAGTAGGGCGCCTGACACATAAGTACTACATAAGTACTTATCAGTGAATGAATAAATAAACAAATTCAAACTTTGGAGTGAGGGGGAAAAACAAGTTTTGAAGTCAAGGGTGTACTATAAAGATAGCTATCTGGACTGAGGCTCACATCCTGTATGGCACTTTCATTCTTTCATTCTTCCATTTCAGCACCTAGCAGTTTTTTAAAACCTCAGTGCCTTATTATAATGGTGTCTGTAGCTTCAGGTCTAATAGTAGGGCAAGATGAGAAGAGGGCAGGAATGTCACGTCTGTTTTTCTACATCTGGGTCCATCTAGACATTGTTTTTAAGTTAGAAAGTACCTGAAAGCTTCCTTTTCAGCTAATGGGACCATCGCAATTTATTAGAAACACAGCTTGCATTGGGTACTTTTAGGCCACTGCCATACACATTAGCTTGGCTTACTAAACACACAGAATATGCTAGAATAGAAGGAAAATGGTAGAAATTTTCTCCTTCCTATAACTTTGTAAAACTCACTTAAGAGCTTGAAGGCCTGGGAAGTGAAATATAAGGGATTTTGCCTTTCACAAAATAATCACATAGTTAAACCAACTGCACTCTGAAGGCCCATACTGATGTGTAAAGGAAAGTAACAGTCACATAGCTCTGGTCAGAATGTGGCTTTTCCATTCCCAGGTTAGTTGATTAATAAAATGACTTTGGCACCACTTAGGCTAAAACAAAATGGCTAACAGAAATGTGAACTATAACAAACATCCAAATTTCTACATCAAATAAATGATACCACTTTCCTACCCTCCTTCCCTTTCTTCCTGTTTAAACCCTCCTAGAAATCAATTGTCATCCTTGAAAGCCCAAATGGCTGATTTAAAAATATATGTTTATAAAATATCATACTATGCTGTGCCTCTTAGACTCCCTTGAAATAAAGCAGCCATAATCTCTGTGACAGTTGCTACCATTAATGCCTATCATAAAAGCTGGTAAAGAGGCAGAGATGCTGATTTACCATGCATTGCTATGCTTGTGTGTCCTTTTTCTAATAAAAATCAAAGAAATTATTACTTTCTGAATGCTTAGTGCTTCAACATTTGTAGTACTAACCTCGATTGTAAGATTTCAGTGCTCCCTATGCTATTTTTTCTCCCCAAGGAACTGCCGATGTAAATGTGCCACACTCGAGTTCTATGACATACTGAGCTGAAAGAGCATCTGTATATGTTCTACATCTATAGCGGGAAGTTTGGTGTTTAGGGAACAGTGAAGCAAACTATAGCTCAAGCTGAGAGACAAATGCTGTTTGAGAACTTGATTTAGATTGATACTTTATATGGCACTTTCACTTAAATCAAAATTATATTTCACAAATGTTGTGCTGTGCAACATGAGCTTTTGTCCTGGACATATTGCCAATGGCAAAACTGGTTTCCATTAAGCCAGAGATCGGCTCAATGTAAATTACAGTGGTACCTCAGTTCACAAATGCTTCTGTTCCCAAACAGTTTGGCTTGCAAACAAAGCATTCAGCAAAATTTTTGGCAAACTCTGCATTGGGTGAGGAACACAACTGCAGCCACCTTCTTTTCTGGGTCACAAACACAGCATCTTCTCCCAGAATCATGGAACAAATTTAGTAAAAGTACCACTGTATATGTGAGTAACACCCACAATACACACACACACACACACACACACACACACACAAATATACTCCTTGCTGTACATATGCATAAAGAAATCATAAAATTTTAGCAGTATAAATGAATACTTTGATTCATATTATTTCAATCATTACATCCTCAAAACCATAAAGTGATTTCCACAATTTGTCTATTTACATTCCTTCCTTTAGCAAATGTATATTTGATATTTATTAGGTAGAAGTCAAACAGCAAGGATTTAGAGACACAATAAAGAACAAAACAGATACGATCTCTTCTCTGAGGTATTTTATTTCATAAAGGCAAAAATTCACTCTTAGAAATTACTTGTAAGAGCAGAGGTAAATAAAAGCCAAAGTTATATGAATCTACCTCAAATACCACTGCATAAAAAGAAGGTAGTGTCAGGTGCCAGAGCACACTTTCACATTTCGAGGTACATTATATACATGTCACATGGCCCATTGGTTGCCTCAGTAAATTCATTAGCAGCATCCCTTCCTCATGATCAAAATGATTACAATGAAACCATCCTAGTAAAGCTTTTCACTGGGCTCTGCCTGCAGCACCCTGAGGAGGGAATTGGGAAGAACTGAAATGTTCTGGAAACACTCAGAGACGAGATTTGGAGCAATTGGCAGAAAACAGAAGTGAGTCATAGATAGCATCAGGCACTCAGCAAACATTCCAGGACAGATGGATGGGTGATTGGACAGGCTGACAAAGAGAAACCTTAGGGAAGGAAAGGAGGACCTGTTGCTCTAACACAAGCAACAAATATTGCCTGAGTATCAGTTGCAACCAGACACAATTTAGAGCTCAAGATCACATAATAACATCAGTTGACATGTACTGAGCCCTTACTAAGTGCCAGGCGCCGTTCTGAGCACTTCCACACACATTATCGAATGCTCATCGCAATGTAATGTGATTGTTGCTATAAGCCACATTTGGCAGATGAGGAATGAGAATTTTTTTTTTCAGCTTAACCTACTGAAGTCACACAGCTAACAAGGTTTCTGGGATAAAAGTCTAGACATTCGGACCATTTTCCAGGTTTTTCTGGTAGGCTGTCCGATTTAGATAAGTCACCTTGAAATCTATGTAGAGGAAGAGATTTAGGGAAATGTGTGTTTGCCGAATATAAGGCAGACACCATGAAACACTATCAATAAAGTTATATGTTGTCTTTTTTAAAAAACTAAATGTCATCTCCAGTCCATAGTGACAAAATGTGCAGCCTAAAATTCCATGACTACACTGGGCAACAACAATTAGGTTCTATAGAGAGTTTCCCTTGAAATAATTTACTGTTAATTTCTGTCACGTTTAGTGGAAACACACTATTTCTCTTTCCTCTTCATTTTGAATTAAGAGTTCATCCCTCCCTTCTTGTTTCTGGAAAATTTCGTACACATTGTGTCATTTATTTAGCTGCGTCCTTCTGTAAGTTAAATCCCAGGTAGATAAGCTATTTCTTCATACTTTCACCCTAAACTCACTTTCTGTACTGACATTTGGCAAATACCCAATGAAACGTTCAACTAATAAACTGGAAGTACTAGGGCAGCCACAGTGTAAAGGCAATAATTGTAGATCAGCTCTTAGTGCAAAAAGACTTGAGATGACAGGCATTCAGGAATTATTTTACTACTGTTGTAGAAGAATTATTATTGCATGGTTTTGAATAAAAAGAAGGCTAGAGCACTTAAAATCATTGATATTTCCTCAGCAACTATGTGTGTACGTACAAGGAGGCAAAGTAAACATGGCAAAGGCATGCCACTTGCACCCTACCCTCCTCCTCTCTGCCAGGGACACTGCTGACCACTGCTGCACTCTTTTCTTCCCAGCACGAGCTCGCCCTGCACATTTTCAGCACAAGCCAGAGGCTGCCAGCTGACTGGGCCCCCTTACCCATTTGTTCTCACTGGGCACTCTTCACCTGGGCCCAGCCACGTAACTGGAGGATGTGGAGCATTTTACCACTGAGTACTTCTCCGCTTGTGGAGAAAGAAGGCACACAGGCATCTTTGGGAAATCTAATGCAACTCGAGTTGCAGATTTTATTTAAACCAGCCAGCCAGCAGGGTGTGAAGAGCTAGATTGCAAACCATAGCTGACCAGCAATTGATTTTCTCTCCATTTTGCAAAAGAAAAAGGAAAAGAAAAAAGAGAGGAGCAGCCCAGATACTAATCTATCTGGCTGCATGAGAGTCACCTGAGAGTTTCATAAATATATAGATCCCTGTGCTAACTCAGTATCTCAGGGATTAAATTTAGAATAATATGAGGATGAGCTTTTGATATCACTGAATATTTGTGCCTGCAAATGTAAAATTTCAGTAACATTTCACTCATATATTTTTGGAAAAGGATATTTTTAAAATCATGTCATTATTGCTCATTTTCAGTTTTAAAATAGCTTTCACTTACAAAAATAATGGATTAATAAATACAAAGAATATTTTTTACTATTCTCTTAATGCTGTATCCAGCAAAATACTATACAGAGTTTTAAGGCTATGCAAAGCTCTTTTTAATTTTGCTGATCTTTTTAATTGGCCTAAAAGTACCTGTGTCTCAGATTAAACAAGTCTGAGCACATCATAAAATAATGTTCAGAGAAAGCCAGCCAGGAATCTATTTTCACTCAAAACTGCAGAACTTCATGGAAGGTAAGTCAGACCATGAGGACGTAAGTGTTGAAGACAAGCCAAGCTAAAAGTAGACCCTTCTTCCAAAACAGAAAGGGATGATTGTGGCACTTGTCACATGCCTGCTCCTGGCACTGTCAGGAGGGCTCAAACCCAGGAATCAGGCAGTGAGACAGTAAAGGAAAATTATACTACAGGAGAACAAAAAGACCCATGCTTGTTTTGTGAAAACCTCTACACAACACTGAGAGGTATAGCAGGCATTACCTGCTTTCCCGTGAGCCACTGGACAGCTAGCTTTGGTACCTCTGAGCTTCAACATGACTGCAGCAGTGGCAGTTTAAAGCGAGATGGAGAAGCATCCCTGTTCAGGGAGAAAGCAGAGTAGAGAGCACATGGGCAGCAGAGTGAGAGAGAATCAGGAACAGCATTGGCTGGGAGTCACAGATCAGAGGTCAGCAGCCAAGTCCCCCAGCAGCCAAGTCCCCCAGCAGCCATGTCCAGTGTTGAGTGCTGCTCAGGGCCTACTGTGTGTGTGGTTCCCTGTGAACACCCATCCATGAGCAACCCTCAGAAACACTTGTGATGAATAGAGAGATTTCTTTGTGGGGAGCTCAGAACTAGGATTAGTAAGCTTTGCAGAGAGCACAAGAAATTGTGATATATAATCCTTACCAGAGTTCATAATCCTTACCTTATCCAGTAGAGGATAATGTAGCCCACAGAGCTAGCAGTCTTTAAGAATAAGAATGAAGGGAACCCTAGCAGGTTCTTACTGTCTCACCATCCTGCAGGCTGAATCTTGCAATTGAATGTTAAGAGCAAATTGCTCATAAAAATAGAAAGAGATCCCAACAGGAAAAGCATCAAAAGTAACCCAAACTGTGTCTCTCACATCCATTCCACTCTCAAATTAGTAATAAAAGTCTGTTTCCACAACCAGTATGTGTGTTTTATTCAGTGAGTTCACCTAAAAGACCCCCACTCCCATGCTCAAAGCCCTGGCTCCTACTTGGACATAGCAAGTGGTGTAAGAGTCAAATTAGCACTTTCCCTAGCTTTTTATGTTTATTTTCATTATTGCAGGTTGATTGCATGTTCATTTTATTAGTAGACAATGACTACATGTGTCATGGGCAGTTGGTACATTTACCTTAATTCTTTTTCTTATCCTCTTCCTCTAACCTCACTCTCACCTCCCTCCATCTCCTCCACCGCCTCCCTTTTGCAAAAGATCTCTCTCCCCATATCCTATTATCTACCTTTTATTTTGCTCTTGATTTAGTTATATTTCAGATTTCTCATTAAAGAGAAACCATATGATGCTTAAGATTGTGTATCTGATTACTTTACATACAATTATGTTCTCAAGATGCATCTGTTTTCTGACAAACGATTTAAATTTTTCCTAGCATTTTCCATACAAGACCTAAGAGAGACTACCCTGGCTTTGTGTTTGGGGTTTTGTTATTTATTCTTCTTTGCTCATTGAGTAACCATTCCTCCAAGACAAAGTTCATCTTCAATAGGAATAAATGAGTCTTAACAGAAAGAAGTGGGTACAGAAGGTGGAAAATGGTATTCAAGATCTTGATTTTCATATCTGAGGTCCTCAGAGGCATTGTAGTTTGTATTGCAATTCCTTTGACTAGCTGAACTACTCTCAGTGCCAGAAGAAATTGCCTCATTTAGTTGGATTTCTGTCACTTGCAACCAAAAGAATCTATGACTGAGTTCTCAGTTAAGATGTTTCTAGCTGCAGTTAGTAAAAACCTAATAGTAACTTACTTTAAAGATATCTATTGTTAACAAATCATGAAGTAGTCTCATATTCAAAAACACCACCAAGGACTAAGTTTCCTTTTCTCCCCCTAGTCTGTTACTCTCAGAATATAAGATTTTTGCCTCAGGCTTAAAGTTAAATTATGGTCACAAAATGGCTGCCATGCCACTAGGCATTATATCCTTATGCCACACCATCCAAAGTAGGAAAAGAATGAGGATAAATAAGCTCTTTCTCTTAATAGGGAGGAAAATATTTCCCAGGGGATTTCCCCAGACCATTTCCTTTTACACATCAACCACTAGAACTCAGTTAGATGACTGATAAAAGGGAAAAGGAGAAATCTGGCTGGCTTATGTATCACAATTTATCTACCTGGACGGGTACTTTGCTAACAGCATTGTGCTAGCAAGGAAGAAAGGGAAACTGATGTTAGAGTAAGCAGCCACACCCTCTTTCCAATTATATAGGGATGTGGGCTTACAGACTGATTTTTGTCATGTTTCAGCTGAAATTCTTGAAAGATGGTGGTGATGATGATAATGCTAATTAACTATAAGTCTGCACCAGGACTATTCCAAGGAACTTACTTAATCCATATAACAATTCACTGAAATTTCACAACAGCCAGTGATGTAGCCATTATTATTATGGCTACGTGTTACCATGATATTAGACATAAGGTACATGAGTTGTTTGCAAACTAAGCAACTCATTCAAAGTACTTAGACTACAAAATATGATGTTGAGATTTGAACTCCAGTAGGCTGACCCAGAGACAAAAATCTGCTACCTACATAGCACCAAATTCATCTCCCTTCAAAGTCAAATTACAGTATTAAAAGGATATGAGATTTTATGCATAAAAAATGTATTGTTTCTGAAATTATTTCTCCCTAGGCTAAAATTGAAATTATAGTTGCTATATATCTAAAAGGACTGTATTAACTCCAAAATGTACATCATTCTCACTAACCTCCTTTCTACTCACACAAATGACAGGATATAGGATTAGAAAATCCTCTGTATGGGGAAACAGAACAATTCAATTAATAATTTCAATTTCATTTAGCATTGGAGATGTTTTAAAAATAGATATCTTTATCTCAATGAAGGTGAGACCATTAAATGAAAAGAGGTCCCTCTGAAGTCAGAGAACTAAATGGAACTAAATTAGTCAATGGATTTAAAATTACAAAGACTTAAACCCCGGGGAGGCATTTATAAGGTCTTTTATCCAGTAACTTTGGATAGTAGGTCATGGGAGAAAGACAAAATTCATTCTGTAGATGTGTGAGAAGCTGAAATTCTTAAACTTAAAAAAAAAAAAACAACTTGCAAATGTAAATAAAAGTCAAATGACATTGAACAATCCAATATGATTTTTCAAGTAGAGTATATTAAAAGCAGAGAGGAACAAAGTGAATATAGATTAAGCAAAACTAAAAGATAGCAGTATTCATTAGAATTTAGCATATCTCACTTTCTGCTCTTCTTATTAATGATATAAATTATTAATCATACAGGCAAACTTTTTAAAAGGAGTATAATACTTGTCTCAACAGTTTCCCTTTAATTAACTCTCCGGTCTAATGTCATCCAATTGTTTTCAAATGATGATTAACTTCTGCTCCACTGAGTGAGCAGTGACCAAGCTGCATCTCAACAGCAGCTGCCATTTCATACCTGAAGAGGCAAAGGATACAACTGTACAAAACTGGGAGAACTTAAGGATGAAAATGTCCTTGAAATCTTCAACAGAAGACAGTAACAACCTCTACTTAGCCATGCTAATGGCTTCTTTCCTACTATCTCTAATAGAAGACAAGGGTGAACAGAATTATCAATATATCCTATACATGAAATAAGATAATTTAAAATCTAATGTTAGACAACCAAATTATTCAAGCCACTCCTGCTTGTGCAAAAAATAAATCAATCCAGTTCAGAGTTTAGAGAGTTAAGTGGAAAGAAAAAGAAGTTGCTCAATCAAATTATTTATTCATTTTAAGTGTCTATATTGTATAGATGAGGGGCAGAAATTAAGTAGACCTGGATCTTGCCATTTTTAAATTGAATTTCAAGGAATTTAAAAGTCACTGAAATCATTCCTCTAAAATTTTCAAGTAAAAAACCTCATAAGATATGTTTACTCCTTAATGATTATTGTAATACATGGGTTCTAGTCAACAATGAAAGGTACAGGTTAAATTAGTCTACCCGCATTTGAGTATCAGTGTGACAGTGCTCCTCACATCTGACATTCAGTTAATTAAGCATTTGAATAGGCAAGAAGCTATTAATCATCATCTTAAAACTTTAATGAAGAAACTAAATATCAATACATTCTTTTAACTCTAATTCCTAATGTTTTAACTTGATCATCATCTTTCCAGTTATCTTGTTGTGAAACAAAAAGAATAATGTTTGTGATTGTCTTCTTTCTTCATAAGAATTTAAATATTGAATGTTGAGAGTGGGAGGTAGTTTAGAAAAATTAACAATATTAAGAGAAAAAGAAAGTTATTCTTGATGACTCAGTGAGCACAACTATGAACATGATTTAGTTGAAAAACCAAGAAAAAATTTTGAAAACTTTACAGTACTTTCAGCAGAACACAATAAAGCGTGCACCTTTCAGTAGAATGCAATAAAATGTGCCCCCAAAAGGCCAGGGAATCTAAGGCAATTAAAATGAAGGACAGTTAAATTAGACACAGTGAGCACAAAGGAAAATTCAAAGAGATGTAAATGAGATTCATTTTTATTAATTTTACTGGTACATGTTTAGTATACATAATGAGCACATTCCGCACAGGTATTATGGAAGAGCAAGTTAGAATCACAGAGATGCACCACATTCTGTGACAGATGTGAGCCCATGTATTATGTATAGCTGGTGGCTGAGGAGGGGCTGTGCCCAGAAAGTTTCCTCAGGATTGGGAAGCAGTTTGATTTCTCCTTTTATATCATGCTTTCAGATGGGGAGGATTCGGGGAAGAGAAAGCAGAATCTTACAGAAGCAGAACTATGCCAGGTTAGTGAGGGGCACAAGGAAGTTTCACACGCACTAGGTGAGCTACAAAACACCCTGCAACTGCAGTAAGTTTACTGACAAGAAGGATGTGGGGGTTTGTGGTGCTTTCTTCAAGTATAAGCACTTTGTTCGAACACAGGTACAAAGTGGCTTTGGGGCAAAAGTTGGAGGAGTCAGGTTGGCTATCACATTCTCCACTCCTCTAAGCATGATATCAAAGCATTGCCTCAATGAGGGCCTCTTGATTGGGCAGGAGGTCATACAGTGATTGTAGTAGGATCTCATACACATCGGTTTAACAGAGGCTATGCTATATGCTGTTTTACAAAGTTGATTATCCAATTAAGAATATAAGGGCCAATCAAGAGTCCAAGAAAAAAGCAGGATTAGGGACCAGCCAATCCAGTGATGAGGGTAGTTACCTAAGGGCTTGGATTGAACAGATTATGATACCATGAGTTTTTACTTTCCTTCTTCTCGACATCTATCTAGATTTTCCTTGACCTTGTGTAGAGTATTGTAGATTACACCAGACTTGTTATCCTAGAAACAGCATGCCTCCCTTAGAGCAGCACATTACCTCAAAACTCAGAAACCCATGTTTCCAAATTATGACATCATTAGTGACATTTGGTTTCCTACTATAGGAGGCAATCGCTAAATAGCCCTTGTTAGGGCATTAGAAATTACCTGCGGACCCACAACACTGCTGTCCAAGTAGATTGAACCCTGGATAGGTTCCAGTGATGAGGGTAGTTACCTAAGGGCTTGGATTGAACAGATTATGATACCATGAGTTTTTAGTTTCCTTCTTCTCTGACATCTATCTAGATTTTCCTTGACCTTGTGTAGGGTATTGTAGATTACACCAGACTTGTTATCCTAGAAACAACATGCCTCCCCTAGAGCAGCACATTACTCTCCTTGTGATAAGAGCACAGATCAAGCCCCCTTTGATTCTGGAGGATTATCCCAGATAGTGACTCTACTTGGGAGTGAAGAGTTTCCCCAGCATATTGCAGGCTAACTAGGTCAGTGTCTACCTGTTCTGCTAAAGCTGAGAGTCCAAGTTCTCTACCCAGTGCAGCAGTTCCAAGTGCCACTGAGCCAGTTACCCACAGTACCAGCAAAAGTGGAATGACTATGGGTGTTGCTCTCTTCTGTCTGCACAATAGTTCTGAAGGCGCTATGAAATCCCATCCCTGTGGTTCTCTGTACACATAAACTTTAAGGAGAACTCAGACCAGGGTACACAAGACTTCAGGTCTAGTATCTCCCTCAGGAGTTCTGACACACAGTCCCTCTGCAGTCCCAAGGTACAAGCTAGCAAAGTGCCATTAGGGGAAAAAATGCCTTCAAGATCTCAAGAGTCACAGTTTGGCTGCACACAGCATGGAAAGGGGAGTTACTCATATCATAAGAAGAAGTTGCCAGACAGATTGCATTTCCATAAACTTCATCAGTTGTCAAGGGGGTGCTTTGTAGAAATGCATGATAAGACAGGGCTTTCTTTGGTTGAGCCCAAGCCTCCCACACCCACATAGTAAGGAGGCTTTGGTTTTAGACAGAGCCGATAGTTCTAAACTAGGTCTGGTTGAGTCAGGTTTAACATAGTGTGGATGGCTCCCAGCATGGAGAACAGAGAGGGAAACAGTACACTAGTGGGTCTGCTTTATTGGTAGCTAAGAGCAGATGCTTCAAAGGAGGAATAACTGGGTGAGGCTCAAGTAAGGGGTCCTTTACCTTCATTAAGGGTCCTATTGGCTGTCTCTGTGCTTGGCTTGGCAACTGGGTTTGAAATGTAATGATTTCTCCTGGGTCAGGAATTAGTCCTCCAGGAAGCCAGAAGTAGAATGCCCAATTCCATCCTGTGGACCATTTAGAGGCCTAGGGCCTTTGTCTCAGAATCGTTACTCACAAAACTCAGAAACCCATGTTTCCAAATTATGACATCATTAGTGACATTTGGTTTCCTACTATAGGAGGCAATCGCTAAATAGCCCTTGTTAGGGCATTAGAAATTACCTGCGGACCCACAACACTGCTGTCCAAGTAGATTGAACCCTGGATAGGCATAAAAGTCACAGTTCCCCAGGTTTATGAACTGATAGTAGTAGCTTCCCCAGTCTCTTCTAATTTACAGAGAGTGACCTCAGGTAACCTGAGAGGTTGCCAGGGGCAGATGATACCAAAAGTGTCAATACTTAGAACTTCTCCTGAGCTAAAGGAGGTGAAGAGAAAGGAATACAACTCTCCTTGTTGCATTTCCCCAGAGTTCATCCTCATCAGCCCAAAGACAATAGAGACAAGTGTCACAAGGATGATTGGACTAATCTTAGCTTTAAAGGATCAGGTCCCAGCTCAGTAGTCCACTATTTTTCCAGCTTGACACATGAATTGTGAACCCATGTTGGGATCCCAAGCTCACCAGTTGCTCACTCATGAGCAGGAAGTTCTGGACTGCTCATGTGGCCCTCTGGATGGGAATAGTTTGTGATGAAAGCTTTCCCAGGGGAGTTGTGTCACAAGGATGATTGGACTAATCTTAGCTTTAAAGGATCAGGTCCCAGCTCAGTAGTCCACAATTTTTCCAGCTTGACACATGAATTGTGAACCCATGTTGGGATCCCAGGCTCACCAGTTGCTCACTCGTGAGCAGGAAGTTCTGGACTGCTCATGTGGACCTCTGGATGGGAATAGTTTGTGATGAAAGCTTTCCCAGGGGAGTTTTTAACACTGACCTCTCAGCACCAATGTCCACTAGGAAAGATCTGTTAGCCCCCTACTTTAACATTTACCATGGGCTCCAGTGGGCCAAGACAGAAGGAGCCCTGGCCTCCTCAGTCTGAATCTTCTTTTCCTTATGACATGGGAAGAGATAGTACCTTGGCAGAGGACCTGTGGGGGCATTCATTTTGCTAGTGCCCTTTTTCCTTGCACAAAGCACATTGAATTCTACCCAATGGTAGGTGTCCTCATGGCTTTCTAGGCACCCACCCTTTGGGCTTCCCAGGGCTGGGTCCCATGGGATCCCCTCTGCTAACTGCTGCCAAGATATTTGCTTGTTTTTTGTCAACTGCTCAGCCATGGCTATGGCGAATTTTTGTTTTTCTGAATTCCTATTGTCAAACAACTTTTGAGCTACTACTAACAGCTGAAATGTGTTCATTCCTGGGAATCCCTCCAATTTTTGTAATTTTTTGCCTAATATCAGGTGCCGACTGAGTAAAATAAGCCAAATTTATAGCTCTATTGTTCTCTGGAGCAGAAGGGCTGAACAGGGTATAAACCTAAAAGGCCTCTCTGAGTCTCTCCAAGATTTCAACAGGGGATTTACCTGGCCCTGCATTGCCTCAGTGGTTTTTGAAAGATTTATGGATTTCTGAGCTGCTGTTCAAATCCCATTCAATAAGTTCTGGTGAAGGGTGAGCAAAGCCTGTCCCCTATCCCGAAGAATTTGGATCCCATTCAGGCCACTCTGAAGGGAAACCTTGCTTCAACAATTTATGGGCTTCCTCCTCTGAATGCCCCCCAATAAAAGCTTTCTAGTGTCAAACCTGATCCTGTCCCATTCCTCAGAGGTGAACAGGGTCAATAACAACTGCTGAGAGTCATCCCAAGTAGGTAGATAAGTTTAAAGATTGACTCTATGAGGGATGTCAGAACCTGGGGCTTCTCAGAGAATGGTGGATCTGGGTTTTCCATTTGCAGAGGTCAGAAGTGGAAGGGAACATATCAGGAATGGGAGAGTTCCAAGTCCCGCCCCATTAGGAGGAGGGGTCTGGGGTGAAGGGAGGGCAGAGGTAAGGGGAAAAAATGAGAATCAAGACTTGTCGTGTAGAGGTACAAGATCCCAACAATGAATGTAACTGTACTGTATCCCTAAAATGTATCAATAAACTCAATAAAAGCTGAAAAAAAAAGGAGGAGGGGTCTCTCTCAAGGCAAGAGAATCTCTGGATTTCATCTTCACAAGGTGGTGAACTCTTCTGGGATCAGAGATGCCCTCATATCAGGGGAGAGGCAGCAGGGGAAGTAGAGGAAGAAACAACAGAATTGGGGGCAAACAGGATATAGCTGGTTGCCAAGGAGGGGCTAGAGCCCAGAAAATTTCCTTGGCAATGGGAAGCAGTTTGATTTCTCCTTTTAAATCATGGCAAGTTATAGAGGGGCACAAGGAAGTTTCAAACCCACTAGGTGAGCTACAAGTTTACTGCCAAGCAGGATTTGGGGGTTTGGGGTACTTTGTTCAAGTGCAAGCACTTTGTTCAAGCACAGGTACAAAATAGCATTGAGCCACAAGATGGAGTCAGGTTGTCTATATGTACTTGCATATAATATATCTTAATTTTTTTCCATCCACTGTCCTATAAGTAAGATTCAAAATGTCTCCAGGAAACCCAAATTATAATAGTTTTAAAATAATACTTTTTAAAGAGCACACTGATAATGAAGAAATAAAATAAAAACAATATAAAATACATTAGATGTAGGGAAAAGAGAATCATCTTCAAAAGTATGAGTATTTTCAAGAAATATGAAATTAAGGTAAGAACCAGGACATACTTTGAAAAAACAAGATGAACTAGGAAATATGATGAAAGGAGCCTTTTTAAAAGACTGAATGGGATTCTTAGAACCAACACAACCAAGAGGAAAACTCATGTGAAGGCAGAAAAAAATGAACAAATTAGCCAGTACAGAACAAAATCCAGGTCAACTCCAGTATCTATAAAATGACATTTGAAAGAATAATGAAGCAACAGACATAAAATGTCAGAGAAACAGACCCATGAACCTGCTAAGTCTTCTCAACATGGCACCTACCTCTGAGATAGTCAACCTCAGACAGATGAGTTCAAAAATGTCAAGTCTCTGTGCCCTTCTTGAAAATGTCTTGGACAACACACTAAAGACACCAAATGTTAATCAAAATTTAAAGGAAAAGTTAGGATATAAAGATGTGAATAAGAGCTGTGTGAGCTGTTTAACAAAGATAAGGTTAAAGAAAATGGAGTTGTGAAAAAGTTGAAATCAAATGTCAAAAATGATCATTGTAAGGAGAGATCTGAAAATTCATACTTCATTAAAAATGGTTATCTTAGTATCTGCAATACTTAGATAACATAAGTTTAAATTGATGAGGACTACAGCTTTCAGTTACTAGAAGAGATAAAACTAAAGGAAAGAAGCCACATTTAATAAGATCAAGAAAACTCAAAATACAACAGAGTTAAATTATAATTCTCAAATTGGATTAAAAGACATAATCTAAATACAGTCCCTTGTTTAGAGGGAGAAATGTCCTGAGCAGTATACTGTGAGGCACTTTCACCACAGTATGAACATCTGGCAGTGTATATACAGTGAGAGTAGATCAGTTACTAGACATGGCCTCTTGATCTAAATCACGATCTTGCTATGAGACAAGATATATAAGGCTGCTGCCATTTTAACACAGCACACTGTCCTAAAGTGAAATTTCCTGTGTAAGTAGCATACTCTAGAATAATCAGTATAATAAATGTGTAAGCCATCACCAGTCTTGTTATGAAGTGCTATGGCTTGTACATGACTGAATGTACTGTAGATGAGTGCAGCCCAGTTTGCAGAAGCCTCACCATGAACACGTAGGTGATGCATTGTACTATTCATCGCATTGTGGAGTAGCCATATCTCAGCTTCACTGGAATCTTAGGGGCCACCATCATATATGTGGCCCATCATTCTGTGGTATGGGACTGAATATGCTGCTTTCATGAGCTCTGTCTAAAATAAAATGATATTAAAATGTTTTTTGGAAGACAAGCAAATGTTTGACAAATTGGGAACCAACAGTGTGCAAACACAGATTTAATAGGATCAAGAATTGAGAGTCTATATTAACATGTCCTTAATATTCCTGTGCATTTTATTTCATCACAATTTTTATTAGTACCATTTTCAGTACATAATGCTACATTCCTTGTATGGAGTTGGTGCATGTACATAACACATCTTATATCACCTCTCTCTTCTTTCACCCTCACTCTTTCCCCTACCTCCCAACTCCCTCAATCTCTTGATCCCCTTCCCATTTGAGAAGGATTTGTTGCCCTACTACCTATTTACTCTCATTTATTTTGCACTTTACTTATAATTTGGGTTCCCATATAAGAATATGTGTTATTTAAGCTTGTGTGTCTAATTAATTTCATATAACATTATGATCTCAAAATGCAACCATTTACCTGTGAACGTGTCAAGTTTATCTTTCTTTATGACAGAGTAGTACTCTATGGTGGGTAAATATCAGATTTTCTTTATCTACTCATCTGTTCATAGACTTATGGACAATTTCCAAGATTTAGCTATTCTGAATTGTGCTGCTATGAACAGGCGTGCGCATGTATCATTGTAATGTGATGGATTTAACATGGGGAGATACATAGAAAGGGAATAATGGATCAAATGGAATTTCTAGTATTTTTTTTAAGAATCTCAACAATGGTTTCTGTAGTGGTTGTACTAGTTTACATTCCTACTAACAGTGTAGAATGATTCCTTTCCACTGCAGCTTCACCAGCATTTGAAATTATTTGATTGCTTGATGACAGCCAAATTTTCTAGGATAAAATGGAATCTCGGTGTTGTTTCAGTCTGCATTTATCTGATGATCAGCAATGCAGAGCATTTCTTCATGCATTTATCAGCCATTTGTACTTCTACTTGTGTAAAGTGTCTATTCATTTCACTTGCTCACTTTTTGACTGTGTATTTCATTTGGAGAGTCTGATTATTTTAGTTCTTTATATAGCCTATATATTAGTCCTGTTTCTGAGAAATAGCTGGCAAAAATTTTTCCACATTCAGTAGGTTTTCTTTTCACTCTGTTAGTTGTCCCTTTAACTGTGCAAAATTTTTAATTCAATATGATCAAAACTGTTGATTCATGATATGTTTTCACTGATTCTCAGTACTGTTTTCTGGGCCATTGAGGTTCTGTCCTGAAATTCTTCGCCTACTTCTATAGCTTCAAAAAATTTACCTAAATTATCTTCCAATAAGTTAAGTGTCTCTCTTTTAACATTTCATTCTTTGATCCATTTTGACTTTAGTTCTCATGGGGAGAAATATGGGACTAGATTAAATATTCCAGTGTGGACAGCCAGTTTTCCCAACATCATTTATTAAAGGGGCTGTCTTTCTGCCAGTGTGTGTGTCTGACCCCTTTGTCAGAGATCAAATACTAACGTGTCTGGAGTTGCTTCTGCATTCTCTCTTCTATCCCATTGATCTACATATCAGTTTTTGTGCCACTACCATTCTCTTCTTACTCTGTGGCTTTGTAATGTAACTTCATGTCTGAGACTGGTATGCCTCCCATTTACCTCAGGTTATGCAGGGCTATTTTTGCTATTCGGGGTCCTTATGGATCTGTGTGAATTTTACAATTGTTTTCTCCAGTTCTGTGAAAATGCCATTGGAATTTGCACTGGGATTGCATTCAAAATTGATATAATTTTGAAATTAGGGTCATTTTAATGATAGAGATTCTGCCTATCCAGGAATAGGGACTTTCTATTTTTTTAATATTCTCTTTTATTTCCTTTCTCGGGCTACTGTAGTTTTTGTTATAGAGGCTGATCAATTCCTTAATGAGATTAACTACTAAATGTGTATTTTTTCTTGGTGCTATTCTGCTTAGTAGATTTTTTTCTAATTTTCTTCTAAGAAAGTTCATTATTATTTTACAGGAAAGCTATTGATTTCTGTGTGTTGATTTTGTTTTGTTTTGTTTTCTTTTATTGAGTTTATTGGTACACTTAAGGTGTACAATACAACTACATTCATTATGGGGATCTTGTACCTTTGCATGGCAGGTCTTGGTTCTCATTTTTTCTCCTTGTCAGTGCCCTCCTTTCACCCCCTCTCCCCTCCCCATTTACAAACACTTTATTTCCATTTTTTCATTTTGTCATATTTTTTCTTTTCCCTTATTACCTTTCCCCCTACCCTTCCCATTTTCCCTACAACTTTAGCCCTTTTCTTCCTATTTCACATGGTCAATTGTATGCTTAGGATCTTATGTACTATCACAGTTTTTCACACCAGAGAAACTATTCGGTATTTACACGTGTGACTTATTTATTTCACTTAGAAGTATATGCTCAATATGTATCCATTTTCCTATGAATGAACCTAATTTCTTATTCTATATGTCTGACTAGTATTCCATTTTATAGAAAAACCACATCTTCTTTATCCAGTTTCCAACTGATGGGCAAATGGGCTCTTTCCAAGTTATAGCTATTGCAAACTATGCCGCTATAAACATTGATGAACAGATATCACTGTGGTATGATTTTTTTAATTGTTTTGGAAAGATACCCAGCAGAGGGATGGCTGGGTCAAATGGAACCTCTATTCCCAGCTCTTTGAGGTATCCCCATGTTGATTTCCATACTAGTTGCACCAGTCTGCACTCCCACCAATAATGGAGAAGGATTCCTTTCTCCCCACATCCCTCCCAACGTTTGTTATTTTGTAATTTGTTGATAGCAGCCATTCTTTGTGGGGTGAGGTGGAATCTCAGTGTTGTTTTCATCTGCATCTCTCAAATGACCAGTGATGTGGAACATTTTTTCATATATTTACTTGCTGCTTTTACTTCTTTGTCTGAGAAATGTCTGTACATTTCAGATGCCTATTTTTTGAATTGGGTCTTTATATTTGGGGTGGATGAGTGTTTTAAGTTCCTTATATATTCTCAATAGAAGTCCTGTGTCTGAGGAGCAGCTGGTAAAAATATTTTCCCACATTGTAGGTTGTCTCTTAGTTCTGTTGATGGTATCTTTTGCAATGCAGAAGCTTTTTAATAAGATGAGATCCCAGTTGTTGATTCTGATAGTTCCCCTGCTACTAAGGATTTGTTCATACATAAAGTCTTTTCCTATGCCAATGCCTTCAAGAGTTCTGCCTAACTTATCTTCCAGCAAGTTTAGTGTTTCTGTTTTAATGTTTAGATCCTTAATCCACTTGGATTTTAATTTAGTGCATGGTGAAAGATAAGGGTTAAGTTTTAATCTTTGGCAGGTTGAAATCCAGTTTTTCCAACATCATTTATTAAAGAGGCTATCCTTCCTCCACCGAGGATGGTCAGCTCCTTTGTCAAAGATGAGGTAGCTGAGTACATCTGGATTTGTTTTTGTGTCTTCCAATCTGTTCCACTGATCCTCAGGTCTGTTTCTTTGGCAGTACCATGCTGTTTTTATCACAGTGGCTGTGTAGTATAGTTTACAGTTGGGAATTGTTATACCCACTGCCATGTGTCTGTTGCCTAGGATGGCTTTTGCTATTCTAGGTCTCTTGTGGTTCCAAATGAATTTTTGGATTCTTTTTCTAGTTCTGTGAAATATAGTGTTGGAATTTCAGTTGGCATTGCATTGAATCTGTATAGCAGTTTTGGTAGTATGGCCATTTTCACTATGTTGATTCTTCATACCCTGGAGCACGGGATATCTTTGCATTTTCTTATATGCTCTTTGATCTCTTTTTTCAGAGTGCTGTAGTTTCCAGTGTAGAAATATTTCACTTCTCTTGTGATATTGATTCCTAGATACTTCATTTTTTTGAATGCTATTGTGAAAGGAATTGTTTCCCTAATTTCTCCCTCAGTGACTCTATTATTTGCATACAAGAAGGCTTTTGATTTTGTGGTGTTGACCTTGAATCCAGCTACCCTGCGAAAAGTGTCAGTTAAGTCTAGGAGTCTTTTGGTAGAGTGTTTTGGGTCTTCAATGTAGAGTATCATATCATCAGCAAATAATGACAATTTAACTTCTTCCTTTCCTATCTTTATTGCTTTAATTTCTTTCTCTTGTCTAATTTCTTGGCTAATGTTTCCAGAACTATCAAAGAGGAGTGGTGATAGTGGCCATGCTTGTCTTGTTCCTGATTTTAGGATGAATCTGATTTCAGTTTTTGGCCGTTTAATATGATGTTGGCTGTTGGTTTTCCATAGATAGCCTTTAGTAAGTTGAGATATTGACCATCTATTCCAATCTTTTCCCGGGTTTTATCATGAATGGGTGTTGAATTTTGTCAAATACTTTTCCTGCATCTATCGAGAGGATCTTATGATTTTTGTCCTTGACTTTGTTAATATAGTGTATTACATTTATTGACTTATGTATGTTGAACCATCCTTGCATCCCTGGAATAAATCCAATTTGTTCAGGATGTATGATCTTCTTGATGATCCTCTGTATTCTGTTTGCTAATATCTTATTAAGGATTTTTTCCTCTATATTCATTAAGGAGATTGGGCTGTAGTTCTCTTTTTTAGTTGTGTCTTTCCTTGGTTTGGGAATCAAAGTGATGCTTGCTTCCAGGAATGAATTTGGAAGTATTGCTTCCCTTTCAATTTAATTGAAAAGTTTGAGGAGTAATGGCAATAGTTATTCTCTAAATGTCTAGTAAAATTCAGCAGTGAATCCATCAGGACCTGAGCTTTTCTTTGTTGGTAAATTTTTAATTACATTTTCCATTTCATTTATTGTAATTGGGGTGTTTGAAATGTCTTTATCTTCTTTGTTCAACTTTGGTAATTCATAGGTATCTAGAAATCTGTCTATTTCTTCTGTGTTTTCCATTTTATTAGATTACAGATTCTCAAAGTAGGCATTGATTATCCTCTGGTTTACTGTTGGATCTGTTGTGACTTGACCTTATTCATTCCTAAGTGCATGGATCTGGGAATTTTCTCCCCTTTTTTTGATAAGGTTAGCTAAGGATTCATCAATTTTATTTGTTCTTGCAAAAAACCAACTCTTTGATTCATTTATTTTTTATATTGTTTTCTTAGTTTTCATTGCATTGATTTTTGGCTCTTATCTTTGTGATTTCCTCTCTTGTTCAAGCTTTGGGTTTTTCTTGCTCTTGTTTTTCTAGGAGTCTTAGTCTAAGATTCATTAGATTGTTTATTTGAGCTCACTCTGTTTTTCTAGTGTGGGCATTCAGTGCTATGAATTTTCCACATAGAACTGCTTTCATTGTGTCCCATAGATTCCTGTATGTTCTATTGCCATTTTCATTGATTTATAAAAATTGTCTGATTTCTTCCTTAATTTCCTCTGTGATCCATTGATTGTTCAGGAGAGTGTTGTTCAACTTCCATGTGTTTGTGACATTCCTATGGTTTCTTGTGCTGTTGATCTCCAGCTTTGTTGCACTGTGATCTGAGAATATACAGGGAATAACTTTGATTCTTTTGAATTTATTCAAACCTGTTCTGTGAGCTAGCATGTGATCTCTCTTGGAGAATCACCCATGTGCAGCCACAAACAATGTATATTCTGATTTGGTGAGGTGGAAAACTCTATAAACGTCTATTAAATCTATGCATTCAAAAGCTTGGTTCAATTCTAGTATTTCATTATTGACTTTTGGCCTAGATGATCTGACTATTTGTGAAAGTGGGGTATTTAGATCCCCCACTACAATTGTATTAGTACTTATTTGGTTTTTCATGTTTCTGAATATTTCTTTTATACAGTTGTGGGCATTAGTATTTGGTGCATACATGTTTATGATTGTCATCTCTTCCTCTTGAGTTGTTCCCTTTACAAGGATGTAGTAATCTTGTCTCTGTTAATCAGTTTTGGTTTGAAATTTACTTTGTCTGCAAATAAGATTGCTACCCCTATGTTTTTCTGGGCTTCTGTCACATGGAGAATCATTTTCCATCCTTTCACTTTCAGTCTATGGACTCCTTTTTGCACTAGGTGTGCTTCTTGTATGCAACATACTGTTGGATTTTGCTTCTTATTCCATTCTGTCAGTCTATTTCTCTTGATTGCTGAGTTGAGGCCATTAACATTGATGATTATAACTGATATGTACTGGTGCTACCCCTATGTTTTTCTGGGCTTCTGTCACATGGAGAATCATTTTCCATCCTTTCACTTTCAATCTATGGACTCCTTTTTGCACTAGGTGTGCTTCTTGTATGCAAGATGATTATAACTGATATGTACTGACTTGTTATTGTCATATTATTGGCCTTTTATTGACTCTTTTTACTTTTTAACCTTCTCCTTTTAGTTTCTTGCCTTGCCTATTTGATTTGCTCTGTTGGGCCTCATGGTGTTGTTACCTTCACTGTCTTTTTCTAAGATATTGTTTAGAATGCTGGTAGTGCTGGTTTGGTATTCATGTCGTTTCTCAGGTGTTCTTTGTCATGGAAGTATCTTATTTCCCCAGTTATTTTGAAAGAGATTTTTGCAGGATACATGAGTCTAGGTTGGAGGTTGTTTTCTTTTAGGACTTGAAATGTCTCACTCCAGGCTCTCCTTTACCTGAGTGTTTGCGTTGAAAAGTCTGCTGTGATTCTGATGGGCTTTCCTTTGCATGTGATTTGTTTCTTTTCTCTTATTGCTTGTAGTATTTTGTTCTTCTGTTGGGTTTCTGGGATCTTTATTATATCTCTAGGTGTAGATTGTTTCTTATTGTGGCTAGTTGGGGTCCTATATTATATGCCTCATATATCTGAATGTCAAAATTTTCCCCTCTGTTTGGGAAGTTTTCTGTCATTAATTCTGTAAAGAGCTTTTTTAAGTCATTTGTATTTTCTCCTGCTACCTCATGGATTCCTATAAGTCTTATGTTATTCTTTTGTATCATGTTCACTGACTGCAATCTTATCTTCTATATCTGAGATTCTATCTTTGCATTCTTTTATTCTGTTGCATACACTTTCAATGGAGTGTTTAATCCCCTGGATATCTGTTTGAATCTGTTTTATGGATTTCATTTCTTTCCCATGTTGGGCATTTATTGTTTCCATTTCTTTCTTAGGCTGGGCATTCATGGCTTCTGTTGTGGTCCTGAGCTCGTCTATTTTTTTTTTTGTCAGTTTCTGTTGTAGAGTCTCGAATCATGACTTTCATTTTGCTCACCATCTCTATGGTTATCTGGGAAATTATTTGTTTTGAGTTTTTCTAGAGCCTGATTGATCTGTTTTGTTACTTCCTGTGCTTTCAGTTCAGGGTGTCCTGGTGATTCACTATCAGCCTTTTCTTCCTCATTTACCCTACTGTTTGCCACTGGTGAGCTGGAAGTCTGTCTTTGTGTCTTGCTTAAGTGTTTTCTCATTTTTATTTTTGTTGTTGGGCTCTCCTTGGTTTAATCTCTAGGTTATCACCCAAATCTTCCTGATATAGTTGTGCCCTCTAACCACCCACAGAAATTCTCATCTTCATAACATTAGGGAAAACAGCTCATCAAATCAACCACAATCCTTTATTCCAACTGATATAATCAGCAACACAATATGATCAAGCACAACTTGGAAACTGACCACTTCTGGTAGTCTCTAGTTTATCACCCTTAAACCATGTGAATTAAATTGAAATCAAGAAGCAGTCCAAAACATGTCTGCAGTGAACAAACTTTTCAATGTAGTATATTTAACATTTAGTATGGGGCTCAGATAGAGCTAGGATGACAGGAGTAGATAAGTAAAATAATTGGAGAAGGTTTCAAGTGAAGCCAGAGCACATAGAATGACCACACAATATTCAGTAAATTGTTAAATTTGAAAGGGATAGACAGAGTAGAAGTACAAGGACAAGAATATATTCCCTTAACAGTAATAGGAGCTCACTTTCCCTTGAAACCACTGACCTCTGTGTGAGATAGAATGACAGAAGAAAAGAACATAAAGAAAAGAGAAAAAATGATAAAAGAAGAAATCTGAGTTAGGACAGGAGCAGAAACACAAAGGGAGATGAGGGATAATATGGTGGAGCAAGAGACTGAGTTGGAGAAAGAGGACAGAAAAAAGAAAGAATTTGCAGAGTGGAATGAGGAAAAGAAAGAAAAAAAAAGGATTTGAAGGGCCTCTTTCAGACTATATCTCTGCTGTCTTAATACACAACATGCACAGCCATGTGCAGAACCAAGACCCCTGATCTCAGATAGCTGATGGCAGAACCCCACAATGCAGACTGACCTCCTGCTGCAAGGCCCAGATTGAGTTTTCCAACCTCCTGAATGGTTGAACTCCACACCGTTCTACTACAGGTTTCCCACGCCCTTTCTTTAAAGATGTTCAAAGTTGGGAACTCAGAAAAATACCCTTTATGACCACCTCTGCCTCTGCAGAGTGGGTCCAAAGACAGGCACAATCAGGAGGTCTGAGAGTGCGGGGGGGTGAGGAATTGTGGGGATTCAGGGAAGCCCTCATGGCTACCTTCCTGGCACTGCAGAGATGGCAGCACCCGGCATGAGAGGGCGTGGCTATTCTTACCCCTGTGAGTTGATTTTGTATCCTGCTACATTACTCAATTTGTTTAAAAATCTAAGAGATTTTTGGTAGATTATTTTGAGTCTGCCATAGAGTAGATTATGTTAACTGCAAATAACAATTTAGCTTCATGCTTTTCTATACATATCCCTTTTACTTCTTTTTCATGCCTAATTTCTCTCTGCTGATCAGGAATGTTGAGAGTGGACATCTTTGTCTTGTTCCTAATTTTCGAGGAAAAGCTTTAAGTTTTTCCCCCATTGAATATGATATGGGCACCAGGTTTCTCATAAATGACATATTAAATCAAGATAATGTCCTATAATTGTTTCTTCAGTGTTTTTATCATTAAAGGATATTGGTCATTGGTAAAGACTCTTTCTTTTTTCTTTTTCTTTTTTATTGAGCTGATCATGTTTCTTTTCTCCTCACTTCTGTTTATGTGATGTATTACATTTATTGATTTGTATATGTTGAGCCATCCTTGCATCCCTGGGATGAGCCTACAAGACTTTGTTTCCATTTTTCCTATGCTCATATTTATTCCTTTCCCTTCTTTCCTTTCTCCTACCCACTCACTTCCCCTTCCTCTTTAGACCTTTTCTTCCTATTTCACATTATCTATTATACATTTTGAACCTTATTTACACTTTCAGTTTCTCACACCAAAGACACTATTCAGAATTTACACTTGTGAGTCCTATTTACTTCACTTAAGTGTATGGTCTCAATGTACATCCATTTAGCTATAAATGTCTCTAGTTTCTCATTCTTTATGGCTGAGTAATACTCCATAATACTTTTTTAACCCCTTCTTTATCCCATCTCCAGTTGATGGGAAATTGGGCTGTTTCCAAGTTTTAGCTATTACAAACTCTGCTACTATAAACATGGGTGAGCATATATCACTGTGGAATGATTTTTAAAATTATCTTTGGCAAGTTGAAATACAGTTTTTCCATAACCATTTATTAAAGAAGCTATATGTCTTCAGCAACTGTGTTTGGCTTCTTTGCCAAAGATGAAGTAGCTGAGTATGTCTTGAGTTGTATCTGCATCTTCTACTTTATTCCACTGATCATTAAGTCTGGTCTTTTTGTCAATACCATGCTGTTTTTATTATAGTAGCTTTGTAGTACAGTTTCAGGTTGGGGATTGTGATACTACTGCCTTGTCTTTGCTGCCTAGAATTGCTTTTGCTATTTTATATCTCTTCTTCTTGCAAGTGAATTTTCAGATTGTTTTCTCTGGTTCTATGAAATATGCTATTGAAATTTCACTCAGGGTTGCCAGGGATTTAGCTCAGTGGTTCCAGCTCCTGCCTTACAAGTGCAAGGGCCTGAGTTCGATCTCTGGTACAAAAAAAAAAAAGAAAAGAAAGAAATTTCAGTCAGGATTGCACTGAATCTATATAGCAGTTTTGGAAGTATGGCTGTTTTCACTATATTGGTTCTTCTTACCCAAGAACAAGGGATATCTTTCCTTTTTCTGATATCCTCTTTGATCTCTTTTTTCAAAGTGCTGTAGTTTTCAAAGTAGAGTTCTTTTGCTTCCTTCATTATATTGATTCCTAGATATTTCTTTTTTTGAGGGGGGATGATATTGTGAAAGGATTGTTTCCCCTGTTTCTCTATCAGTGAGTCTGTTATTCATATACAAGAAGGCTATTGATTTTTAAGTATTAACATTGTGGTGTACAAATTTAAAGGTAATTGCTAATTTTTTAATTTCAGAAAAGTGCATTGTGACTTCACCTTTTTCATTTCTAATTGCCTTAATCCAGATCTTTGCTATATTTTGGATAGATTTGTAAGGGTTAGTCTAAATTTTTTGTTCTTTCAAAGAACCAATTACTCAATTCACTGATTCTTTTATTATTTTTTTCATGTCAATTTCATTGATTTCTACTCTGGTCTTTATAATTTCCCCCCTTGCAAAGCTAGGGTTTGGGATTCTTCTTCCTCTTCTTCTTCTTCTTCTTCTTCTTCTTCTTCTTCTTCTTCTTCTTCTTCTTCCTCTTCATCTTCTTCTAGAACCTTGAAGTTCACTTTTAGGTTATTTGGGCTCACTATGTTTTTGTGACATGGGCATTCACAGCTATAAGCTTTCCTCTCAAGGTTGCTTTTAGTGTGTCCAATAAATAGTCATAGGTTGTACTTGTATTATTTAGCTCTAAAATGTTTTTATTTCTTCTATGTCCCATTGGCTATGTTGTATTTTTATTATGATCCAAGATTGTGATTATGGAATATTGTAGAGAGGTTCTTTTCTGACCATGGATATTTGGGGTTCTATATCCTAACTTGATCTGTATGTTTAATTATTGTCCCTTAGTTGGAAAGTTTTTTCTATTATTTCATCAAATAGGTTTCAATGCCGTTGGTGATATCTTCTGATTTTTCAACAGTTTTAATGAATTACAGGTTAATATTTTTGTGTTATCTAAGAGATGTTGGGTCCATGTTTCATGTTCTCTTATTGTCATTACGGGGTAGTTGGTTACTGACAACAGCCATGTCTTCTAGTTCCAACACTCTGTCCTCATATTGGTCATCTGTGCTGCCCAAGTCAAAAGTATTTTGAGGGCTGGGGATTTAGCTCAATGGTTCTGCCACCTTCCTCGCAAGTGCAAGTTCCCAAGTTCTATCCCCAATGCCAAAAAATAAATAAATAAAAGTATTTTGATAGAATTTTTCATCATTTAAATTTCTGTTTGGACCTCTCTACAATACATCAAAATCAAAATCCTGAGGTCCAACATAATAGCAGAGTCACAAAAGGTGTTAGAAAAAAGCAATGCTTCACTGCTAAAGGTAAACCCAATAGAATTACAGCAGACTTCTCAACACAGAGTCCTTTTATGGACTCTAATATTTTTCTATGCTGGCCACTTTGTTTAGTTCTGCTAGACTTGCTGATCTTATGCCTTCTGTGAATTTCCCAAATGCATTTTTATCTGTTTTAGTATTTTCCCTGATATCATTTTTAATAATTTAGGTGTGTAACTTTTGGTTTTCTTCCCTTTGATACCCCATGGATCAATTCTAGGGAGTTAGAAGTTTTTGGAAGCATTTTTGTTGCTTGTCCTCTCCTTTATTTTTTTGTGTGGGTCTTTCTGTTAAAGATTGCAGTTTGATTATAGCAAAAAGCTTTAATTCTACTGTTAAGCCCTCTTTAGTTGATATCTACTTTTCAGTGGTGTCCTCTAAGCATTGTGAACTTTTGGTGTCCCAGGATCCAACCACCTCTGTTTAATGGTTACAGCATATTTGTCCCAGAATCCATTTCTCCAGAGATGGACCACAGTATTGTTAATGGCCCCATGGCAGTCCAGATACTGGCATCCCAAAAGAACCAAATTAATAACAATGGATATATGACCTTGGCTATAGTAATAAAATCAGCATCAATTAAAGCATCAACTACAATCTGAGTACTGACAAAGCCTGAGACCAATAACTTCCATCTTTAATCATATAAAATAGACCATCAATTTATAGTATAAATACTAAAACAAGCCAAATATTTACCTACTGTTTACCGAGGTAAATATCAATCAAATAGATCAACTTTACCAGCATTCAACAACAATAGCAGAAACTTAACTAGATGTCTAGAAATATATAAAGCCTAGAACTTTTAAGTACTTTGTACTTAGGAAGAGAGAAGACTGAGATATGGATGTCCTAGTGAAGAGTTAATGGAATTAATAATGTTAATTATTAGGAAAGAACATACAAGAAAAAGAAGAAAAAACAAACAGAAAAATACAGGATATAAAAGAAAGGTAAGAAGAAAGATGAAAACTGTTTAAAAAGAAAAAGAGAAAAGGAACTGAAGAAGGAGAAAGGGGGGAAAACAAGCACTCAGATAAAAACTGAAGAAGGAAAAATAAACATAATTTTAAAATATAAAAATAAAAAATAATGGCATCAAAGAAAAATTTTCCTGTGTTTTTGAATGAAGGTTTTTTTCCCCCAAGATCTACAGTCTTGGGAGTGAACCAGTTGCGATTTTCTCCATCCATGAGTTTTGGAGGTGCTTCCCTGCAAGAAAGGCCCCTCAGTCTCCACACAGACTGCGGTTACCAAAGCCAAAGTGTGTGCCCACGGGGTGATGGGAAGTGCCATCTCTGTCTCTGGTGCATGTACGCTGATGGGCATTCACTTTGACTGTCGGTCCTAATGTCCAGTAGTACTGCCTGGCACTGCCCTCATCCAGCATCAGGAAGTTTGGAAAGTCATCACCTCTCCTGCTCCATGAAAAAAGGAAGTACAGTGTAGAGCTGGCATGGAGATGATGGATTATCTCTCCCTTCAGTCAAGTTGTGGGGTGGGCGTGGGGGTCCCCGATATCCTGTGGTTCTGCTTGGCTCTGTGGGGGAGGGTAACACGTCCTTGTTGGGCGCTGGAGGGGTGCAGATTCGGGTCCCCTCCTGGTTCTGGTGAGAGGCACCAGGGTCTGGTGCAAGCCTGTCTGTTCACACGGTTGCTCACATCAACTCCAATAAATTCTTGTCCAGAAAATAAACTTGCAAATAACGTGACTGTTTCTTTCATATTCTCCTAAAAAAACATTGCACAGGGCTGGGGATTTAGCTCAGTGGTTCGCTGGCCTGCCTTGCAAGGGCAAGGACCCAAATTTAATCCCCGGTACCAAAAAAAAAAAACATTGCACACAACTAACTGTTCGTCTTGCTTCCTTCTCGGGCATTAATGTGAATAGTCCTTTTCTCACAAAAACAGATTTCTTAAATGGTCAAACATCTCCATTATCAAACAAATGTTTGTTCATCAAGAACTTCTTCAGAATCCTCATCCTTTCCTGTCCACGATTCATAAACTAATAAGAAAAACTTGGTATGTTCTACTCATATCTGTGCATTTGAAGACCCACCTTAAATCAAACTCCCAAGTTCCCTAAGTATCAGGTCACAGTGGTACAGAATTCTCCCTCACGGTAGCAAATAAGCTCATCTCTGACTCACCAGTGTGTTCGTGGGTGTTTTTTTTGTTTTGCTTTGTTTTGTTTTGTTTTTTCAGTCAGCAGTCAACAAAATAAACCCATGGAAAGTTAACATTTATTTCCATAGAATTAAAGTTAGATGTTATCCTGTGTTGGGAATATATATATTCCACAGTAAGTATATGGATATCATAGACCATATACTTTATGCATAAAGTATAAAGTTCAAACTGCTAAAACTTTGGGAAAAAATTGATAGAAACAAAACTTCAATAAGAGAACTTAGCCTTTGATAAATCAAGTAGTTCAAAAACTAGCATAACAAATGCAAATACAAGTTAAGAATGATAATTTCAGATAACATCAATTTCAAGGCAAACAAGCAATAAATTCATAAGTTTTGAGAATTAGAATAATTAAACAATTTTGAATTCATATCTATAGATTGTTTTGCAGCCTAAAAAAAACCTTGCAAGTGTATTTGGAATAACAATATTTAACTGATAACATAATAAAGAAATCTCAAATTCCTAAAGCAAATGCTATTCAAAGCCACATCATTTGTCATAGTTCAACAAAGGAAGAAATTAATAACTTATTTTAGCTAATTAAAGTGAAAATTCCTACCTACACATCTACTAGCTTAAACAGAAAATTAAAACAGCAATTATACCTTATGTGAAAAAAAATTTAAAACTAGAAAACTACTTGTCAAAACTTATGGGTTGTAGCCAAAGCTATTTTCAGCCTAATGATAGCTTATTATTTTCCAGAAATGGTGATAAGTTCATTATATGCATTTTCCTATTTAATTGTAATGTCTCTTTAAGAGAGATATCATTACTATCTTTAATTTATCTATTCAGAGAATGAGGCTTAGAAAGCATAACCTAGTAAATAAATGTGGATTTATATTTAGGAATCTATTAGCATATTATATCATATAGATAAAAGTGGAGAACTGTGTATATAAAATTTCTGCAATATATACTCAAAATATACTTAATAAAATCATTCCTCATTTTTAAAATTTAAAGAAACTTAAAAAACTAAAAATAGTATTCTTTACTAGCATTGCTAGAACATATTACCTATCTAAAGTCAGGGCAACATTGGGCTTAAGAGTTACCACAGCCTGTTTAGACCCCCAAACCACATTGTGAAATCCTAGTTCCTTGTGTGACTGTATTTGAAGGTAGGACATTTGGATGGTCAGATCACTGGGTTGGGATTAGTCCATTGTAAAAGAGATCCTGGAGAGCTATCTTGCCTCCTCTGCTATGTGAAAACAAAGAGAGAAGGAAGCCATGCATGACACAGGAAGAGGATCTACACCACACAATGAATATACCAGTGCCTTAATTTTGGACACATGAGCCTTCAGAAATGAGAGAATAAATTTCTGTTCTTCATAAACTATCTAGGTTGTTTTTATATCAGCACAAAAATGAAACCCAAGAAAAAAATTTTCCAATATTATTTTATGAAAGACTTTTTTTGAAAAATTTAGAGAATTCTATATTCATATAAGTTTGGAAAATTTGAATATTGTAAAGTCTCTTTCTGCATGTCACAATAAGTACTAGCATATTTAAATCCCTGTTAATTCCTGCAGTTAAAAAAATAAATTTTGTTTAACCTGCTTTTCTCTAATTTACTTGATCACAAAAGCTTCTAACAAATATTGCCAATTAATATTCTGTCAAGGGCCAGGATTTGGCTCAGTGGTTCTGCCACCTGCCTCGCAAGTGCAAGGGCCCAAGTTCGATCCCCAGTACCAAAAGAGAGAGAGAGAGAGAGAGAGAGAAAATATTTTCCACTTACTATGGGTCAGGGATTTAGCACAGTGGTTTCACTGCTTGCCTTGCAAGCACAAGGGCCCAAGTTCAATCCCTTGTACCAAATAATAATAATAATAATAATAATAATAATAATGATAATAATAATAATAAAGTTCCATCAAGCACTTTGAGTAAGGCATTCCTGCTAAACTAGGAAGGCAAACAAGGGTATCTGTAATCAACATATAGCAGTATAATGTTCTAAATCTGTGGCCCACAAATAAAATGAAGTAGAAATGTATAAAGTCACAAAATATACTATACTGCTGAACTTGCACATAAAAATGAGTGGAATAAAATACACCAAGATGATAATGGTGGTTATCTCTGTATGACCAAATAACAGCTCATTTTTCTTTCTCTATTCTGTATAATAAGAAAGCATTCTTTTATAATAAAAATTTATTAAAACATTTGAGGTTGAGATTCTACTCCAAAGCATATAGGCAGAAAATCAGAAATAGACACAGCCTATAAGATGCTGCTACAATGTGGACATGGCTTGTCTCCTAGAAATTCATGTGCAGAGGCTTGTTCCCCAAGATAGGGATGTTATAAAAGCAGATTCTGCCAAAAGGTAAGTAACTCATGGAGCTCTACCCTCATAAAAGGACTAAGGCTGTCTTGCAGGAGTGGATCGGATCCATTACAAATGGATTATCTCTGGATAGCAAGTCATTATACAAGAATAACCCAGCCCTGCCCTGATCTCTTTATTCCTGGCTCCCACACATTTGCCTTAGCACATAGTTAGCTTCCTTTTCAATTCTCCACTAAGTTGTGAAGCAGCCAGGGGGCCACATCAGGATGCTGAATTCATGCTACTTGGACCTTCCTCCAGCCTTCAGAATTGTCAGCCAAATAAACCTGTTTGCTTTATAAGTGACCAGATGTCATATATTTTGTTATAGCAACACAAAACAAGCTAAAACACTGATTTCTAACACAAGTGGTAAAAGCCTGTTCAAGTTATCTCTTTAAGCTCATTTGGTGCACAAAGTGGGGATAAATAAAAATATTATCAGCAAAGAGAAATGAAACACAAATAGCCGAAGAAATAATCTGACACAAATAGCTAGGAATTAATTCAAGTTTTAAAAAAACAAAGAATTGACCATGTGAAATAGGAAGAAAAGGGCTAAAGGTGTAGGGAAAGTGGAAAGGGTAGGGGAAAGGTAATAGGGAAAAGAAAAAAATATGAAAAAAATGGAAATAAAGTGTTTGTAAATGGGGAGGGGAGAAGGGGGTAAAGGGAGGGTCTAAAGGTGTAGGGAAAGTGGAAAGGGTAGGGGAAAGGTAATAAGGGAAAAGGAAAAAATATGAAAAAAATGGAAATAAAGTGTTTGTAAATGAGGAGGGGAGAAGGGGGTAAAGGGAGGGCAGGAACGGGAAAAAATGAGAACCAAGACCTGTCATGTAAAGGTACAAGATCCCAATGATGAATGTAACTGTACTGCATCCCTAAAATGTACCAATAAACTCAATAAAAGAACAAAAAAAAAACAAAGATAGCTGAAAAAGAGCTAATATTTTAGCAAAGAAAAAAAATCTGCTTCAGCCAGTATAAAATTTTTTAAATGGAAAGAAATTAGATTGGCAAGTACTCACAGATAGCAGTGAGCAGTGCTGTGGACCAGAGTGGTACAGCTGTAGACAGGGAATCACCCTGAACCCAGTGGCTTGTTCACACAGGCCTAAGCCAAAGGCCCACCCAGAAAAGAGCTGCACAGATGCACAAGCACCAGGCAGGGCCCACCCTGATATCATAGGTAAGTGCATGCAGATCCAGTAAGCAGCAGTGTGGACTAGAGAGGCATGGCTTCAGGAAGGCCAAGCCAGGGCCCCGCCCTGATCCTAGCTACTTCCATATACAGGCTCAAGCCAAAGGCCCACATGGAAAAGAGCTGCACAGACACACAAGCTTAAGCCAGAGGCCCACCCCAATATAATCTATAAATGTGTGGAGATCCTAGCCAGAATTCTGCTAAGACATCAGGGACTGGGCTACACAGCCCCCAGCCAAAGACCCTCCCAGACAACAGCTACATAGGGCCCCTAGTGAGAGGTACACCTAGATATAATCCCAAGTGTGCACAGGTGCCAGTTAGAACCCCACACAGACAACAGGTCAGCTCAGGGATCCAGGATTTGACCATCCTGAACAAAGAAATTGGTGCATGGGCGAGCAGCAGAAAAAAAGGTCACTCAGTGGCTGGCTGAGAATTAAAGACTGCTGGGTGAGCAAAAAGTTCCCTCAACAAAGGCACAGCAGGCTGCATCTGCTGAAATGAGAAGACAAATAAGCAAGTCTCAAAACCAAAATTCCAGATCACCTAAAGCAGCACAAAAGAAAAACAAGATGGAACAGTCTGTTACTAAACAATCTGGACTCCCTAAGCTGGCTACAAAAGAGGATCTGGAAAAAATGAAATCAGAAAAAAATTTCTCAGATAACAACATAGATTATTCCCATTGTGCAAGATATGATTAATACATCTACACTGGACACAGATTTTAAAAATAGAGGAGGTTAAGAACATGATTGAATCCCAACATAGGAAACAAATGGAAGCCATAAAACAGAAACAAACTGATTTCCAGGAGATTCAAAAATCCATTGAAAGTTCATGCAGCAGAATGAACCAATGTGAGGACAGAATTTCAGATATAGAAAAGAGGATTGCAATTAGAAATCAGGAAAAGAAAATTTTCTCAAAAATAGTAAAGTACCACAAAAAATGAATCCAGCAACTGCTAAATGATGCAAAGAAGAATAACGTAAGACTGATCAGAGTCAATGAAGAAGGAGGGGAGTGTGCAGACACCATCAAAATAAATTGTTCACAGAAGTAATAGCAGAAAATTTCCCAAGTAGGAAAAAAACTTGATATGCAGGTAAGTGACACTTATAGGACTCCAACTAGCCACGATGAAAAAAAAATCTATGCTTAGGCATATAATAAAGATTCCAGAAACCCAACAGAAAAACAAATTTCCACAAATATTATAGAAAAGAAAGAAATTGCATAAAATGGAAAGGCTATCAGAATCACTGCAGACTTCTCAACACAAACCCTCAAGGCAAGAAGGGTTTGGAGGGATGTACTTCAAGCCTTAAAGGAAAACAACCTCCAACCCAGACTGATGAACCCTGCAAAACTATCTTTCAAAATTGATAGAGAAATAAGATACTTTCATGACATACAGCACCTTAGGAATTTCATGAATACCAAACCAGCACTCCAAAAACTGTTAAACAATATGCTTGGAAATGATAGCTGGAATCACAACCCCAGGAAGCCCGGCAGAATGAATCCATCAGACATGACAAGAAACTAAATGCAAAGGGGGAGAATCCAACAAAAAGAAAAAGTCATGATGAAAATGTCAATATATATCAGTTATAATTATCATTGTTAATGGACTCAACTCACCGATCAAAGAAATAGGCTGGCACAATGATTCAAGAAGAAAGATCCAACAATATGCTACATACAAGAAACACCCTTAATTCAAAAAGAAACTCATAGACTGAAAGTTATAGGGTGGAAAATAATATTCCATGCCACAGGATACACCCAAAAAGCAGAAGTAGCTATCCAATCTACAGATAAAGTGGATTTCAAACCAACACCAATTAAGACAGAAAAATAAGGCACTATATTCTTGACAGGGAACAATCCAAGAGGAAGAGATGACAATCATAAATATATATGCACCAACCATTACCACTGTAGTGCACCCAACTACATAAAATAAATACTAATAGACATGAAAAATCAAATAACCACTAATACAGTAGTAGTGTGGGACCTAAATACTCCACCTTCACAAATAGATAGATCACCTAGTCAGAAAATGAACAATGAAATACTAGAACTCAATCAAATTACTGAACAAATGAACTTAACAGATATTTACAGAGTGTTCCACCCCACAAAATAGGAATATGCATTTTTTTAGGCTGCACACACATTGTTCTCCAAAATAGACCATATACTTGCTCATGGAACATGCTTAAGTAAGTGCAAAGGAATGGAACTTATCCCCTGTATATTATTAGACCATAGCACTCAAAAATTAATATCCTTCTTGTACACAAATAATAGACTCATTGAGAGATAAATTAGGAAAACAATTCCTTTCAAAATAGCATTCAAAAAATGAAATATCTAGGAATCAATCTAATGAAGGAAGCAAAAGATCTCTACACTGAAAACTACAGCATTCTGAAAAAAGAAACTCAAGAGGATATAAGAAATGGAAAGACATCCCTTGTTCTTGGGTAGGAAGAACCAATATAGTGAAAATGGCCATACTTCCAAAACTGCTATAAAAATTCAGTGCAATACCAATTGAAATCCCAAGAGTATATTTCACAAAACTAGAAAAAATAATCCAAAAGTTCATTTGGAACCAGAAGAGATCTAGAATAGCATAAGCAATTCTAGGCAACAGAGAATCAACAGTGGGTATCACAATCCCCAACTTGAAACTATACTGCAAAGTTACTGTGATAAAAACAACATGGTATGAGCAAAGAAACAGACCCAAGGATGAGTGGAATACATGCAGAAACAATTCCAGACATAGTCAGCTACCTCATCTTTGACAAAGGAGTCAACCATCTTCAGTGGAGGAAAGTTAGCCTCTTTAATAAATGATGTTGCAAAAACTGGATTTCAACCTGCCAAAGATTAAAACTAAATTTGTATCTTTCTCTATGCACTAAACTAAATTCAAGGTGGATTAAAGATATAGATATACCAATAGAAACACTAAACTTTCTGGAAGATAAATTAGGTAGAACCCTTGAAGATATTGGCATATGAAAAGACTACAAACAACTCCTCAGTAGCATGGGAACTTGCACAAAGAATCAACAACTGGGATTTCATCCTATTAAATAGCTTCTGGAGTGCAAGAAAAACCACCAACAGAACTAAGAGTCAACCCACCATATGGGAAAGAGTTTTTACCAGCTGTTCCTCAGACAAGTTCTACTATCTAGAATATATATAGAACACAAAAATATCAGGCCCCCAAAATATAAAGACCCAATTCAAAAATAGGCATCAGAAGTGAACAGATACTTCTCAGACAAACAAACAAAAAGTACCAAATAAATAAATGAAAAAATGTTCAGCACCACTGGTCATTTGAGAGATGCAAATGAGAACACTGAGATTCCACCTCACCCCAAAAAGAATGGCTGCTACCATGAAATCAACCAATAACATATATTGGTGTGGCTGTGCGGAGAAAGGAACCCTTCTTCATTGTTCGTGGGAGTGCAGACTTCTACAATCACTATCAAAATCAATATGGAGATACCTCAAAGAACTAGGATTAGAGGTCCCATTTGACCCAATTATCCCTCTGCTGGGTATCTTTCCAAAAGAATTAAAAGAATCATACCACAGTGATATGTGCACCCATGTTTACAGTGGCACAATTTGTAATCGCTAAAACTTGAATCAGTCCAATTGCTCATCAACGGAAGACTGGATAAAGACAGTGTGGTTTTTCTATAAAACAGTGAACTACTCACCCATAAAGGATGAGAAACTGGAGTCATTTATAGCTAAGTGGAAGCATACTGAGGCCATACTCATAAGTGAAATAGGATATGCATGTGTCAATACCAAATAGTTTCTCTGGTGTGAAAAACTACAAGTGTAAGTATGCTTCAAGTATTAAAATTGACAGTGTGAAATAGAAAGGCAAGGTCTAAAGCAGTAGGGGAAGTGCGAAGGGTAGGAGAAAGGAAATAAGGGAAAAGAAAAAATATGAGAAAAGGAAGAAATGAAAATAAAACTTTGTAAATAGGGAAGGGTGAAGGGGGTGAAGGGAGAGCAGGGGAATGGGGAAAAAATAAGAACCAGGATGCATCATGTAAAGGTACAAGATACAGTGATGAATGTAACTGTATTATTTACCTTAAATGTACCAATAAACTTAATGGGGGAAAAGGGAACTAAATCCAAGAACTGAAAACTACAGCTCCATTAAAATAATAAATTAGAGATATTTGTGCCAAAAACACAGATTGAGATGACATACAATTTGTTTTTCTTTTATTTTCTCCTTTAACCATGAAGATCTCATAATTGGTATTCAGATGCCAAAGTAGAAAGATGACTGCAAAATGGAACTGCCAGAAATTTTATATAATTGAATTTTAGCATTGCACAGATTTTCATTTTAGACAATTGAAGCCTCAAAAACTTCTGTTTTTCCACAAACCTATGAACTGTGCCATTCTCCACAACAACTTCAAAAGCCATGAATCTGATATATTCATCATTACAGAAACACAAATGCCATGCTTCCCAGAAACCGGAGCATTTGCCAGAATGTATAAACATTTGATACACTTGAAAAGAACCGCCAGCGCTTTCTCCCTTTGTCAAGGGTTCAAAACAATTTAAAAGCAAGAGACTAGAGGATTTTTAAAAGCACTTAAATCACTACTACAATTACAAATAAGACTGTAAGTTTAGGTTCATTCAAAAACAAAAATAATTATTTTAAAACAGCTTCTTTCCTAAGGAGATCTCATGGTACTGAAAGAGAAAACCCAGGAGACCATAAGACAACATGAACAGGTAAAACAATGCCTGTCAACTGAATAAGGTAGCGTTATCTCTTAGGAAAAAATCATAAAGGATACAGTCATTTGGTGCCACTAAAACCTGGCTCCAGTTAGTGTTAGTTCTGAGTTGGATGGAGAACTATCAGCTGAACTCTTGCCCGGAGGATACAGGACAATGGGGGTGGGTGGTAAAGCCCAATTCTGCTTTATCAACATCCAGGGTCAGCTATAGCCAAAACTGTCATATAGATAAAAGTCCTTACTGTTCTGAGCCACCCATTTAGAGACCTTACTTCTCTTTTAGGATCCTTCTTCTCATCTAAGGTTGTCAGGACCCGAGATGTCATCGCCTGTGCCATTTGATTAAGGAAAAGAGATGATCAACTCATTAGTGGCATAATATCAGTAATGTTGACAGTATTATAATTTTTCTTATTACCTACAAACTGTTTTCACTCAATTTAGCTTATTGGATTCTAACTCCCAACTCAAACAAAATGTGTTAGAACCTCTGCTGTACAGGTGGAGGATTTAATAAAAAATAGAAAAATAATTTGCTGTTCAAGGTGGAAACAGACCTCCCATATTCTGATTTTAAAGCAGCCCAATACTATATTGTGGTTAGATTGTGGGTTCTGAAACTGGAATCCAGATATGAGTCCTGGCACCACTCAGCTATGATTTTGTGCAAGTCAGTTTCTATATCTTCAAAATGAGAATAAATCAAGAACATACCTGATTGAATTGCTGTGCCTACAAAGAGCTTGGTACAATGCCTAGAACATATTAAGTATTCAAACTGCTAGGTTTTATAGTCATTGTTATTTCCTCTATAACTTGCTTACTCTTCTTCATTTTTCTGAAAAACATAAAGTGTTAATATAAATCTCATTGTGGCACCTTCCAAAAAATAATAGCAGGAGTTTTGCATCTCTTTTGTAACCATTTGTTTAGATGTAGAGGAGCTGTAACCGTTTTCTAACCATTTTTATTTGTTTGTTTGTGCTGTTTGCTGAGACAAAGTGGAGAGAAGAAGGAACTAAAAGTTTTCCCTGTATCATTTCTGAAAGCTTAGGATGCAAGAAATAGCATAGATCCCAAAACACCTTCATATATATAGGTTTCTATGCACAAAGTTGAAATTAGCATAGGTGTCTAAACAGAAGGGTCTTTGTGCAAAGAAACAAATTCTCACAAAATATTCAGAAAGACAAAAGGGATATATGAACCAAGAGTAAGGTGTTAGAGCCCTAATTGCTGTCATCCTGCTACAACTGCCTCAGGACACTGGTGAAGCTGCGAACTAGGTCTAGGTCTAGTCATCTAAGCTGCTCTACTCTCCCTCCTCATACCCTGGAACAAGTGAGTGAACAGCTGCATCCTGAATGCCTGTCACTGCTGTGTATCTCCATAGCTGTTCCACTTGCACTAGCAGTGCAGTGAGAGGGCATCTGCCTCATGTCCACAGTCCAAGACAGTGCTGTCTTATCGCATCAGGAGTCTGAACAGTATGCAAGTCTAGAGAATGTGATTCCAAGTGTTTCATCCTTTGTGGGTGGACAAGAGCCGGGAATGATATCTCACCAGCACAGCTCCTCTTTTTGGCTTCTCAATAGCCATGTACATATATCATGTGATATGAAGGTAAATTCCAAATGACAATAGTAAAAATGCTACATGCACACCTAGTGCAATACAAATATCCTTCATAGAAACACAAAGGAGCTTCTTCTCTCCCTAAAAGAGGAAACCAAATACTTTCAGTCATTGATTTGTCTCTATCTCTGGGATCTTTTTTTCTGTTTCAATTCAATCACAGTCTGACTCTAAAATCCTGTCCCCAATGACTAAACTATAAATTTAAATTGCCACCAACATACTTTATATAAAGTAATAAAAGAGCAAGTAAGAGAAATATATGAGAGAAAGAGAGGGAGAGATGAGAGAAACAGAAAGACTGTATAACGTGTTATAAGGCATAACCAAAATTGATAACTTATTGAAGTACACACTATTTATTTTCCCTTTGCACTCAGCAAAATTTTAGCTACTGTGTTTTTTTACTTACTCAAACTTCAAATCTTGAGATGCATCAGCCATTAATGAATGGCCCTGCCAGCAGCAGGTTTTGACAATTTTTCATTATCTGTCTCAATATTTTTTTCTTATCTTTATAATACAACAGTCAAAAAAAATCTGTGATGGTTGAATCAATCACAAAACACAATAACCTCCTTTTTTTTTTTTTTTTTTGCTTGTTGTTTTGATAGCAAGAAAGTCCAAAATAGCCAGGTGACTACCTCAAAATTCAAGTCAAATGAAATCAGTTCTTGCATCCCCTGGCAGAGACATTAATCCATGCTGAGATGTCTATACAATCAAAGATCAGATTTTCTGAGATAATTGTTATTGGCAAACTAATTTGATTTTGGTTTGAGAAAAATCTATGCTATGGTAAGAAGTTCAGGTCACATGGTGCCTTTATCTCCCTTGATCAAGCATTCAGTCTCCAGGGGGCTCAGCAGTCAGTCAGAAACTGATTTGCAAAACAAGGACACTTATTTGCAAAAGAAAAATCTAATGATCGTTTTTTATGCATTGAATTGGCTAGAATATAGGACCCAGTTGTTTTAATCAAGTATGGACTTAGATGCTGTTGGGAAAGGAATATTATAGATGTAGTTAACATGTGTGATCAGTTGATTCTAAGTAAAGGAGATTATTGTTGATAATGTGGGTGAGCCTCATTTAATCAGATGAAAAACCTACGAGCAAAGCTGACTTTTCCAAGAAGAAAATAAATTTTGCCCTGGATTGCAGCATCAGTTTCTTTCTGACAGTCTCACTTCAGACTTGCCCACTCCCACAAGTCAAAACTCAGGTCCTTGAGTTAAATCTATCCTTGCATCCATCTATGAATACAAATTGTTCTGCTTCTCTAAATAACCTTGACTAATACAGAAGGCACAACTCTCTTCTAAGGGCTTGGAAACTAAAGGTGATTCTCTACATGGAATCTTCTGTTCTTCAGGATCCTTGAACTAATAATTTATAAGGTTGAGAAAAAGAGATGCTGAGAGTGCTGGTTGCACTTTTGTCAGGAGCAGCTAGGTTTTTGTTTGTTTGTTTGTTTGTTTTTGACTGCATATAAAACTAGTGGGATTCTTGGGTTATAGCAGAGACCAAATTATGGAATATGTTGCCTCCAAAATCTAACAATCTTATCAAGTAATTGAGTACTCATGTGTGTGTGTGTGTGTGTGTGTGTGTGTGTGTGTGGTAGGCATTGAAACACATATCAACTTATCTTTTTATTTCAGTGGGTCTATCTTAACATGTCAAATATCACTGGATTTCTGAAACCTTCCCTCAAGGAACGGTTGCCTAATTTACACAGATTTTAACTAGCATTCTGCAAACATAGATCTTATAAGGCACATAAATTTTGGATAACCAAACTGGTCCATACAATTGTGCTGTTCTGTGAACTCTTTGTTAGCGATCCTCAGTGACTGGAAATTAAGAGCAAGTATTTGGAAATATTTATAGTAATTGGATAGAATCAAAATAATTAGAGTTGTGTTTTCAGAGACTTTTAGCTTGTTTTAAATTTTTATTACTTATTAAATTATTATCAAATTACTTATAAAATATATAATTAATTTTTATTCTAATTTATTAAGTTGTTGATCTGAATGAATTGGAAAAATTTTAACCTGGCCCATCATCTAGGTTTGTTTGAGAAATACTGACCTATGAGTTGGGGATTTAGCTCAGTGTTTCCACCTCGTGCTTTGCAAGTGCAACGTCCCAAGTTCAATCCCTGGTACCACCAAAAAAAGAAAGAAATACTGACCTAGGGTACCTGCTACTTCTTGTTCATCAGATTCTGCCAGCTCAATGCCATCAATATGGACCAGTATGCTAGGGTGTATAAAATGCCCATGGAGTAAATTACGAGAGAGAACCAGAAAAGTTACCTTCCCTGAAATAAGAAGTATACTCCTGTTTTTGTACCTAATTTAAAGGAAAGAGAGAAAAAGTGCTTGCTAGAGTTAAAGCCACATGTAAGAAGCCTGGAGCTTTGGTTCATGCCTCCAACAAAGAGACTAGATCAAACTATCATGGATTAAGTTTAAAATAATGTACTGTGATTCTGTAAAATAAATCCACATATATATTATATATGTAGTCCATTTATAGTAGCGGCACTAAACTCTGATATTCTGTCCCCTAGAGATAAAGAAATGCTTTTGATTTATTACTTTGAAAGGCAGAATGAGTTCCAATTATCCCTACTTAGCTTTTAATGCCAAAATAGCCCTTAGTCTATTAAAAGCAGCTAACCCCTCAATACAGCCCAGTCATGACCTCAGTCAAGAGAATACTGAATCTCCAGACGTTTGGGAATTATCATTGTGTTAGAATCACTGACAGATGACCCTCAAAAAAAATAGTTTTAAACCTAAATTCTAAATTCTAAATTCTCCAGACCTTTAGGAATAGTCATTGTGATAAATTCACTGATAACCCTCAAAATAACTCATTTTAAAACAAAATTATTTTTTCCAATATTCAAATGTCTTGATAAATGGCCAATTATTTAGGAATAAATAGTGGAAAAAACTTACTGAACAGACTTGGAAGAGTATTGCAAGCACTTTTTCAAAAGAATTCTGCCACTTCATTTTTTATTATTGTTTATTGGTACAGTTTAGGTATATAATATAGTTACATTCATCATTGGGATCATGTACCTTTACATGATGTATCTTGGTTCTTATATTTTCTGCATTCCCCGGCCCTCTCTTCACCCCTCCACACTGCCCTGTTTACGAAGACTTTGTTTCCATGTTTTTCCTTTTTTCATGTTTTTTCTTTTCCTTTCTTAACTTTCCCCTACCCCTCCCACTTCCCCTACACCTTTAGACCTTTTCTTCCTATTATGCAATATCAATTATACATTTTGACCCTCATTTACACTTTTACTTTTTCAAGCCAGAGAAACTATTAGGTATTGACACATGTGTGTCTTGTTAATTTCACTTAAGAGTATGTCCTTAATGTGCAGCAACTTAGGTAAAAATTACTACCTTCTCATTCATTAAGGTTGAGTACTAATCCATTTTATTAAAAAAAAATAATAATCTTCTTTATCCAGTCTCCACTTGGGCTCTTTCCAAGTTTTGGCTGTTCCAAACTGTGCCACTATAAACATGAGTGAGCATATATCCTTTTAATTATTTTGGAAAAATTTCCAGCAAAGGAATATCAGGGTCAAATGGGACTTGTAATCCTAGTCATTTGAGGTATCTCCATATGGATTTCCACAGTGGTTGCACCACTCTGCATTCCCCCAAATGATGAAGAAGGGTTCCTTTCTCTACACAACCCTGCCAAAACTTGTTATTGGTTTATTTCCTGATAGCAGCCATTCTTTCTGGGGTGAGTTTGAATCTCAGTGTTGTTTTCATCTGCATCTCTTGAATGACCAGCAAGGATGAACATTTGTTCATATGTTTATTTGCTGTTTTTACTTGTTTGTTGGAGAAATGTCTATTCATATCAGATGCCCATTTTTTAATTGAGTCTTTATATTTGGATGGTCTGATATTTTTGAGTTCTGTGTTCATTCTAAATAGTAGACCTTTGTCTGAGGAAAAGGTGGTAAAAATTTTTTCCCACTTTGTAGGTTGTCTCTTAGCTCTGCTGGTGATTTCTCTTGCAGTATAGAAGCTTCATTTTTTTAAATGAGGTCCCAGTTGTTGATTCTTTGTGCTAGTTTCCATGCCACCTCTTGTTTGTTTGTTGTTTGATTGGTTGTTTTGGTTTTTTGAGACAGGGTCTAACTGTGTAATTGAAACTGACCTGGAACTCACTATGTAGACCAGGCTGGTCTTGAACTCACAGTAATCCTCCTGCTTCAGCCTCCTGAGTTCTGGGATTACATGCATGAGCCATCACACCCAACTTCCATGCCACTTCTTGAAGCAAGAGTCTCGGTACAAGAATTCTCTCACCCCAACAGAGAAAATCAAATAGGCAAGACAAGAAATTAAGAGGAGAAGGCAAAAAATTAAAAGTCAACAAAAGGACAGTAACATGACAATAATAAGTCAGTACATATCAGTTAAAACCATCAATGTCAATGGCCTCAACTCACCAATTAAGAGAAATAGACTAGCAGAATGAATTGAGGCAAAACCCAACAACATGTTGTATACAAAAAACACACCTAGTGCAAAAGGAAGCCCATAGACTGAAAGTGAAAGGATGGAAAATAATTCTCCACCCAACAGGAGCCCAGAAAAAAGCAGGGGTAGCAATCTTATTTGCAAAGTAAATTTCAAATCAAAACTGATTAAGTGAAACAAAGAAGGCCACTACATCCTTGTAAAGGCAAAAATCCAAGAGGAAGAGATAACAGTCATAAATATATAGGCACCAAATATTAATGCCCCAACTATATAAAAGAAATATTAAGAAACATGAAAAACCAAATAAGCCTTAATACAATTGTAGTGTGGGATCTAAATACCCCACTATCACAAAGAGACAGACCATATAGGCAAAAACATCGACAACAAAATACTAGAACTGAACCAAGCTTTTGAATGCATGGACTTAATAGATGTCTACAGAGTGTTCCAACCCACAAAATTAGAATATACATTCTTTACAACTGCAAATGGGTCATTGTCCAAGATAGATCACATACTAGCTCACAGAACAGGTTTGAATAAATGCAAAAGAATTGAAGTTATTCCCTGTATATTATCAGATCACAGTGCAACAAAGCTGGAGATCAATAGCATAAGAAACTGTAAGAACTTCACAAACACATGGAAATTGAACAACACTCTCCAGACCAATCAATGGATCACAGAAGAAATTAGACAGTTTTTGCAAATAAATGAAAATGGCAATACAACATACAGGAATCCATGGGACACAATGAAAGCAGTTCTACATGGAAAATTCATAGCACTGAATGCCCACACTAGGAAAACAGAGTGAGTTCAAATAAACAACCTAATGATGAATCTTAGACTCCTAGAAAAACAAGAGTAAGAAAAACCACAAGCTCGAACAAGAGAGGAAATTATAAAGATTAGAGCAGAAATCAATGCAAGGGAAACTAAGAAAATGATACAAAAAATAAATGAATTGAACAGTTGGTTTCTTGAAAGAATAAATAACATTAATAAACTCTTAGAAAACCTTATCAAAAAAAGGAAAGAAAAGATACAGATCCATGCAATCAGGAATGAAAAAGGTGAAGTCACAACAGATCCAACAGAAATGGAGAGAATCATTAATACCTACTTTGAGAACCTCTACTCTAATAAAATGGAAAACACAGAAGAAATTGACAGATTTCTAGATATTAATGAATTTCCAAAGTTGAACGAAGAAGATAAAAACATTTTAAACACCCAATTACAATCAGCGAAATTGAAAATGTAATTAAAAACTTACCAATGAAGAAAAGCCCAAGTCCTGATGGATTCACCGCTGAATTTTATAAGAAATTTAGAGAAGAACTACTGCCATTACTCTTCAAACTTTTCAATGAATTTGAAAGGGAAGCAGTACTTCCAAATTCATTCCTGGAAGCAAATATCACTTTGATTCCCAAACCAGGGAAAGATACAACTAAAAAGAACACTACAGGCCAATCTCCTTAATGAATTTAGATGTAAAAATCCTTAATAAGATACTAGCAAACAGCATACAGAGGATCATCAAGAAGATCATACATCCTGACCAAATTGAATTTATTCCAGGGATGCAAGGATGGTTCAACATATGTAAATCAATAAATGTAATACACTATATTAACAAAGTCAAGGACAAAAACCACATGATCCTCTCGATAGGTGCAGAAAAAGCATTTGAAAAATTCAATATGCATTCATGATAAAAACTCTGCAAAAAATTGGGATAGTCTATAGCTCAACTTAATAAAGGCTACCTATGAAAAACCAACAGTCAACATCATATTAAATGGCCAAAAACTGAAATCAGGTTCATGCTAAAATCAGGAACAAGTATGGCCACTATCGCCACTCCTCTTCGATAGTTCTGGAAACAATAGCCATAGAAATTAAACAAGAGAAAGAAATTAAAGCAAAAAGATAGCAAAGGAGGAAGTTAAACTATCCTTATTTGCTGATGATATGATACTCTACAGTGAAGACCCAAAAAGCTCTACCAAAAGACTTCTAGAATTAATTGACACTTTTAGTAGAGTAGCTTGATACAAGGTCAATGCCCAAAAATCAATAGCCTTCTTGTACAAAAATAACAGACTCACTGAGAGAGAAATTAGGGAAACAATTCCCTTCACCATAGCATCCAAAAAAAAATGAAGTATTCAGGAATCAATCTAACAAAAGAAGCAAAAGATGTCTACACTGAAAACTACAGCACTCTGAAAAAAGACATCTAAGAGGATATAAGAAAATGGAAAGATATCTGCTGCTCTAGGGTAGGAAGATTCAACATAGTGAAAATGGCCATACTACCAAAACTGCTATACAGATTCAATGCAATGCCAATTGAAATTCCAACACTATATTTCACAGAACTAGAAAAAAAGAATTCAAAAATTCATTTGGAACCACAAGAGACCTAGAATAGCAAAAGCCATCCTAGGCAACAGACACATGGCAGTGGGTATAAAAATTACCAATTTGAAACTACACTACAAAGCCACTGTGATAAAAATGGCATGGTACTGGCAAAGAAGCAGACCTGAGCATCAGTGGAAAAGATTGGAAGACACAAAAACAAATGCAGATGTACTCAGCTACCTCATCTTTGACAAAGGAGCTCACCATCCCCACTGGAGGAAAGTTAGCCTCTTTAATAAATGGTGTTGGAAAAACTGGATCTTGACCTGCCAAAGATTAAAACTAGACACTTATCTCTCACCATGCACTATACTAAAATCCAAGTGGATTAAAGATCTAAATATTAAAACAGAAATACTAAACTTGCTGGAAGAGAAGTTAGGCAGAACTCTTGAAGACATTGGCATAGGAAAAGACTTTATGAACAAACCCTCAGTATGAATGAGCACAAAGAATCAACAAGTGAGATCTCATCTTATTAAAAACCTTCTGCACTGAACAAGAAACCATCAACAGAACAAAGAGACACCCTACAATGTGGGAAAAAATTTTTACCAGCTGCTCCTCTGACAAAGGGCTATTATCTAAAATATATAAAGAACTCAAAACAATCAGCCCGCCCCCACAATATAAGGACCCAATTCAAATATGGGCATCTGAAATCAACAGACATTTCTCAGACAAAGAAGTAAAAGCAGCAAGTAAATATATGAAAAAATGTTCCACATCACTGGTCATTCAAGAGATGCAGATGAGAACAACCCTAAGATTTCACCTCACCCCACAAAGAATGGCTGCTATTAAGAAATCACACAGTAACAAATGTTGGTGGGGTTGTGGGGAGAAAGGAACTCTTCTCTATTGTTGGTGGGAGTGCAGACTGGTGCACTATGTAAATCAATATGGAGATACCTCAAAGAGCTGGGACTAGAGGTTCCATTTGACCCAGCCATCCCTCTGCTGGGTATCATTCCAAAAGAATTAAAAGAATCATATCACAGTTACATATTTGCACCTGTGTTTATAGCAGCACAGTTTGTAATAGCTAAAACTTGGATACAGCCCATTTGCCCATCAGTTGGAAACTGGATAAAGAAGATGTGGTTTTTCTATAAAATAGAATACTACTCAGCCATAAAGAATGAGAAATTAGAGTCATTTATAGGACAATGGACACATATTGAGGATATACTCTTAAGTGAAATAAATAAGTCACACATGTGTAAATACTGAACAGTTTCTCTGGTGTGAAAAACTATAAAAGTACACAAGATCCAAATGAGATACTTAACAATGTGAAATAGGAAGAAAGGGTCTAAAGGTGTAGGGAAAGTGGGAAGGGTAAGGTAAAGGGAATAAGGGTAAAGAAAAAATTGTGAGTAAACGAAAAAAATGGAAATAAAGTGTTTGTAAATGGGGAAGGGAGGAGGGAGTGAAGGAATGGCAGGAATAAGGGGAAAAATGAGAAACAAGACCTGTCATGTATAGGTACAAGATCCCAGTAATGAATGTACCTGTACTGTATACCTTGAATGTACCAATAAACTCAATAAAAAGAAAAAAAGAATGATAAACTAGACTCATTCATAAGAAAATGGATATATTTTGAGGATACACTGCCAAGTGAAATAAATAAGTCACACATGTGTAAATACCAAATAATTTCTCTAGTGTGAATAAACTGTAATAGTACATAAGATCCTAATGAGATAACTGACATTGTGAAATGGGAAGAAAAGGGCTAAAGGTATAAGGAAAGTGGGAAGGGTAGGGGAAAGGTAATAAGGGAAAGAAAAAAGTGGGATAAAATGAAAAAATGGAAATAAAATGTTTGTAAAAGTGGAGAGGAGGAGGGGGTGAAGGGAGATCATGCATAATGGGCAAAAATGAGAACCAAGACCTGTCATGTAAAGGTACAAGATCCCAATAATGAATGTAACTGTACTGTATACCTAAAATGTACCAATAAACTCAATACAAAAAAAGAATTTTCTCACATCTGGGGTATGAATTCTATATTATGTTCCCTGAAGTCAGTTCTCATTCACCAGATCTAAAGATTTTGTCTTATTTGGTTTATTATGAAGTTCAAAAAAGATCGTTACTGTCTGTTCACTTGATTCGACATGGAAGCCATGATCTGATCCCGCACAAATCCTAGCAGTCAAAACATTTTCATTATTATTCTTGTTCAGTTCTCAACTAGGTTAACAAGGTTCTTCTTGCTACTGGCAATTATCACTTCATTTCTGAATCTCTGGCCTCCTGTGACATCTATTTAAATCACAGATCTAAATAAGCACCTCCTTTCATCTTTATCCCTGTCTATAGAAGATACACAATGCTATAAGTTGATTTGTGTCTCTCAAAAGTCCCTGCTAAATCCCTAACATTCAGTACCTCAGCCTGCAACTACATTTAGAGGAAACTCTTTGTGGAATGATTAGCTATAAATAAGTTCATCAGAATGGGCCCTAATCCAATCTAACAGATGCCCTTAGATGCAGAACTTGAATACCCAAGAACAGAGAAAGGTCCACATGAGGAGACAGCAAAATGGCCATCTACAGGCAAGAGGAGTCCTCAGAAGAAACGAGACCCCTAGATTCATGCATCTGTAACCTCCAGAACTGTGAGAAAATAGGTTTATGTTGTTTAAGCCATCTAGTCTATGGGATGTTGTTACAACAGTCCAACAAACTAATATATTTACTAATGTACTTTTTAAGAATACCACTTTCTTTTCCAATGCATTTCTCACTTTCATTGGAAAGAAAACTTTCTCTGAGCCTTTGAAAAGATACAATTAAGAAGAAGCCAGGTAATAATATGTTGAAATATTCTCAACACTTAATGCCTTTGCTTTTCTTCTTGTACAGGTGATGGACAAGACAACTTTAACTGGTATTTACTTGCAGAGTTCAGGTCTTAATCAATCAAGTGAAGCATAGGGATTAACTTGCCCATGGCTAAATCTCTGAAGTAGGATGATTTCCTGTAATGATGTACAGAAAAGGGTTACGGTCAAGTATATTTACAATTTCAGTGAAATGTTATGGTAGCATTCAAGACCATTGACCCATCCCAATATGCTGCTACAGTTCTGCATTAGTGAACTCAGGTTGCCATACCAAAGTAGCATTAAATTTTGTGCCTTAAACATCATAAATTTTTTCAAACTTTCAATATCTAAAGGCTAAAGATTCTAAATCAGATTGCCAATGTGGTAGGTTTCTGGTGATGGTTCTTTCTGGTTTGTAGATACCTGTATTCTCATTGTGTCCTCACTAGAGCCCCTCCTAATACAGACTGCTGAAGAAAGACAAAAAGAGCTCTATTCTTAAAGTGACACCAAACATAGTGGATCAGGGCGAGATTCTTACAACCTCATTTAATCTTCATTAGTTTCCTAAGCTTACATCTCCAAATTAGAATTAAGGCTTTAATATAGTACTATGTATAGGACACAAATATTCAGTGTTTAATAACTCCAAATCCTTGATAACACCAATGTAAGAATCATCAAACCCTTATACTCAAATACTTAAATGGCAATTAATAGCTACTTCCAAATTCTTAGAAGAACATGTGTAAATACTGAATAGTTTCTCTGGTGTGAAAAACTATAATAATACCTAAGATACTAATGAGATAATTGACAACGTGAAATAGGAAGAAAAGGGCTAAAGGTGTAGGGAAAGTGAAAGGGTAGGGGAAAGATCATAAGGGAAAAGAAAAAATATGAGAAAATGAAAAAATGTAAATCAAGCATTTGTAAATGGGGAGGGCAAGAGGGGGTGAAGGGAGGGCAGGAACAAGGGGGAAAAATGAGAACCAAGACCTGTCATGTAAGGTACAAAATCCCAATAATGAATGTAACTGTACTGTATACCTAAAATGTACCAATAAATTCAATTTTTAAAAAAATCTTAGAAGAATTCTAGTGTCCCAAACTTTGCCAATATTAAAATATTGACCAAAGAAACATTTAGTAGGGTTTGCAGGCAAAGTAAGTTGTAATTTAGCTGCCCATAAGATTATATTTCAACCATATCAGCCCTGCAATTTTAAGGGATAAGAGAATTTCTTCAGAGGATTGCAGCCAAGCCATCCACAATCTTTGTACCCCAGTCTTCCAAGGTCTTGCCTGGGGGTGCCATCTGATAATTTGAGGAACTCTGGGCTAGTATACCACTAAGTACTAGGATCCAATTTTCCAGTAGTGACAAAAATGTCTCCACCTTCAATCTAACTCAGTTATTCCCATCAGCCAACTTTTAGTCCAAGAAACATACTCAGTATTATTAACAGATTTGAATTTAATATGGGGAATCAAATGCTTACAAAGCTCTAATAAAATTTAGTACATCAGAAGCCAGGGTGACACCACTGGATATGTTGAAGTTAGGAGTAGGGTGCAGAAGTTCCATCCAGAAAATGAGAAGTTGCTACCACCATTTCCTCATGTCAAAATATTTTTTAAATGTATGCTACTATTAGGATGTAGGAGCTTTTTTTTTCCTCCAGAACCTCAACTGCAATGGATTCTTGAAAATATATTTTTAACTTTTCAGCTGGTTTAAGAAAAAACACATGTAAAAATCTTAAACACGAGGTGTGAGTGTCTATTGACAAATTCACCACACTTTCAAATATTCAGTTCTCCAAAGAGTGCCTTAGGTCACTCAGAAGTTCTCTTCAACACAGCAGAAGGATTCCTGCCTTCTCCTCAGCTTCAGCATATCCAGTGGTATCCTGACAAGCAGTCTAATACCGGTGGGTGTTATATAAATGAAGAGGACAAGGTTTTGTGGGTATTTCTTCTTTTGAAAATATTTTTCCCAGGTGATTTACAATGGTTCTTTTTGAAATGAAAATATACTTATGCCATCACTGGCTCACAAGGTGGCTTCCTTTTTACATGTTAGTTGGAAAGCCTGAACTTAAATAGTAATTTGAATTCTATTCTATATTTTACAAGAAATTAACCAGAAAGGTGCTATATTAGTTTCCTAGGTCTGCCTCACTAAGTACCACAAAGTGGATGGCTTAAAGCAAGAGAGATATATTCTGACGGTATTGGAGAATATATTTCTGAAATCAAGTAGCCAATGGTGCCACAGTAACATCTAGGACATGGGTAGAACTCTTCTTGGCCTATTCTTAGCTTCTGGGATAGTCACCAGTCCTTAGTATCATTCCTCACAGCTATCATTCCAACGTTCACACCTGTCACCACAGGGCCTCTTCCCTATGTGTCTCTCCTCTTCTTAGGAGAATGGCCATCTTATTAAATTACAGCCTTCTCCAATTAAGAATGACCTCATTGACAGACTTCTGAGAGGATAGCAGAGTGGTGAGCAGCAAAGAGACATCCTCTTGGAGATTTGGAGTCCAGATGCTGGAACAGCAATATGAGGAAGACAAGGAGAGAAATGCGACCTTTGGACTTAGCAAGGATCTGAAATGAGAATTGGAACCAAAGGGAAGAGCAAAGAGAGGGACCTCCATTAGGAACAGGGAGATGGCAAATAGTGCTTTGTCGCTGAGCCCTAGTTCATGGGGTGCAAGGGGCAGCTTGAGCCTGCAGCTGCACAGTGCCTACTGGTGATGCCAGAGGCCTCCATAGATAAATACACCAGTGGAGACCTTCCCCCCCCCATTCTCAAAGCTCCTAATTGGGCCAGTCCTTAGACCAACTCTGCAGAGGCATAGGTTCTCATGAAGGGTAGTTTTCTGAGCTGCCAACTTTGAACATCTTTAAAGAAAGGACAGGGGAAACCTATAATAGAACTGAGTGGAGTTCAACCCTGAGGGTAAGGAAACTAAAGTTAAGCCTTGTAGATTGTGCTCAGTCTCAGTCGTGGGGAACAGACATTGGCTAGCTGAGACCAGGGGATTTGGTTCTGCATATGGTTGTGCATGTGGTATAATATGAGATCAGAGACAGCCTGAAAGAGGACCTTCAAATTCTTTTTTTTCTCTCTCTCTCATTTTTCTTTTTTCCTCATTCCACCCTAAAATTTCTTTCTTTTTTCTGTCCTCTCTCTCCAACTCAGTCTCTTGCTCCACCATATTGTCCCTCATCTCCTTTTTATTCCAGCTCCTGCCCTAACTCAGACTTCTTCTTTTATTATTTTTTGTTTTTAGGAGGGGTTTCTCTTTATGTTCTTTTCTCCAGTCATTTTACCTCACTCATGGCTCTGTACCTTCAAGGGAAGGCAAGCGCCTGTTATTGTTAAGGGGATATATTCTTGTCCTTATTCCTGCACTCTCT
>NW_022900947.1:52289744-52290265 GCF_012274545.1 Fukomys damarensis
CAGATAAGTGAGGCATATAGAACCCCAACTAGCCACGATCAAAAAAAATCTACACCTAGACATATAATAATCAAGATTTCAGAAATCCAACAGAAAAACAAAATACTACAAGCAGTAAGAGAAAAGAAACAAATCACATGCAAAGGGAAGCCCATTAGAATCACAGCAGACTCTTCAACACAAACCCTTGGGTCAAGGAGAGCCTGGAGTGAGGTATTCCAGTCCTCAAAGAAAAGAACATCCAACCTAGACTGATGTATCCTGCAAAACTCTCTTTCAAAATAGATGGGGAAATAAGACACTTCCATGACAAAGAGCACCTGAGAAATTTCATGAACACCAAACCAGCAGTGCAAGGAATTCTAAACAATATCTTAGAAAAGGACAACAAAATTCACAATAACATGAGGCCCAACAGACCAAATCAAATAGGTAAGGCAAGAAACTAAAAGGAGATGGGAGAAAAAGTAAAAAGAGTCAACAAAAGGACAATAACATGACAAGAATAAGTCAAAATATAT
>NW_022900947.1:52293472-52329233 GCF_012274545.1 Fukomys damarensis
CTATAAAATGGAATATTACTCAGCCATAAAGAAAGAGAAAATAGATTCATTCATAGGAAAATGGATGTATATTGAAGATATACTCCTAAGTGAAATAAATAAGTCACACATGTGTAAATACCGAATAGTGTCCCTGGTGTGAATAATCTGCAACAATGCATAAGATTCTAATAAGATTACTGACATTTAGAAATGGGAAGAAAGGAGCTAAAGGTGTAGGGAAGGTGGGATGGGTAGGGGAAGAGTAAAAAGGGAAAAGAAAAAAATGTGAGAGAATGAAAAGATGAAAATAAAGTGTTTATAGATGGGGAGGGAAGGAGGGGGTGAAGGGAGGGCAGAGGTAAGGGGAAAAATGAGAATCAAGACTTGCCATGCAGAGGTACATGATCCCAACAATGAATGTAACTGTACTGTATCCCTAAAATGTACAAATAAACTCAATTAAAGCTGAAAAAAATAAATAAATAAATAAATACACCAGTGGAAAAAGAGCACTGAACTCTGCATTGTGGTGGATGGTGAGTTATTGGGATTCAAATTCACCAGAGGAGAGGGCAATTGACTACTAGCCATTTTAGAAAGAGGCCAACTGAACTCAGAACTCAGAGCAGTTATGGGCTGCCTCCATCTAATGGCTCCAAATCGAGATGAGGCACAGCTGAGTTCAAACCAGCAAGAGGTCAGGGAGCCCAGGAAAAGCCAGTAGGCAGAAAAGTGCAAGCTGGCAAGAAGTCGGAGAGCTGAGTCCAAGCCAACAGGCGACAACCATTGTGTTGTGGGCTGAACAACTCTGGGTGCAGCCTCACAGTCAGAAACCAGGAGCAGCCTGAACTTCAGTAGTACTAAAGGTGCAGGATTGCTGAGATTATCCACCACCCCACTGTAAATGTGGGAAAAAATTTTCACCAGCTGTTCCTCAGACAGAGGTCTACTACTCCCACATTATGCGTTGTCTCTTCACATTGTTGTAGGTTGCTCTTGCTGTATAGAAGCTAGATGTTCCACTTGTTGATTGTTTGTGCTGGTTCATGGGCAACTGAAATTTTGTTCATAAAATCTTTTCCTACACCAATATCTTCAAGAGTTCTACTTAATCTATCTTCCAGCTGGTTTAATGTTTCTGTTTTAATATTTAGATATTTACTCCATTTTGATTTTAGTTTTGTGCATGGTGAGAAATATAGGTTTAGTTTTAATCCTTGGCAGGTTGAAACCCAGTGTTTCCAGCAAGAGGCTATCTTTCCTCAAGTGAGGGTATTTGGCTCCTTTGTCAAAGATGACGTGGCTGATTGTGTCTCGAATTGTTTCTACACCTTCTTTCCTGTCCCCCTGGTCCTTGGGTTTGTTTCTTTACCAGTACCATGCTGGTTTTTTTAAATCATAGTCACTTTGTAATATAGTTGGGGACTGTGATACCCCCTTCTCTTCTTTATTCCCTAAAATTGCTTTTGTTATGGTAGATGTCTTCTTGCTCCAAATGAATTTTTAGCTTGTTTTCTAAAGGTCTGTGAAGTATGCTCCTGGTATTTCAATTGGAATTGCACTGAATCTTTAGAGCAGTTTTGGAAGTATGGCCATTTTCACTATGTTGATTCTTCCTACCCAGGAGCAAGGAATGTCTTTCTATTTTCTGATATTCTCTTTGATCTCTTTTTTCAGAGTGCTACAGTTCTTAGAGTAGATGTCTTTGATTTCTTTTGTTAGGTAGATTCAATTTTTTGGATGTTATTGTGAAAGGAATTGATTGCCCCATTTCTTCTCAGTGAGTCTGTTTTTCATGTACCAAAAAAGCTATTGATTTTTGTGTGTTAACCTTCTATCCAGCTACTTTACTGAATTTGGTTATTAAGTCTAGATAGACTTTTGGTGGAGTTCTTGGGGGCTTCTATACAGAGTATCATGTCATCTGCAAATAATGACAATTTGACTTTATCCCTTCCTTTCTTTATTCCTTTTACTTCTTTCTCTTGTCTAATTGTTGTGGCTAATGTTTCCAAAAACTATATTAAACAGGAGTGGTGATAGTGGACATCTTTGTCTTGTTCCTGATTTTAGTGTGAAGGATTTCAATTTTTTACTATTTAGTATGATATTGGCTGCTAGTTTTTCATAGGTGGCTTTTATTACATTGAGGCAGAGACCGTATGTATATTCCAATATTTGTAGGTTTTTATCATGGACGCATGTTGGATCTTGTGGATGGTTTTTCTGTATCCACTGAAATAATCATATGGTTTTTGTCCTTGGCTCTATTAATATAGTGTATTGCATTTTTAGATTTGCATATGTTGAACCATCCCTGCATCCCTGGGATGAACCCCATTTGGTCAGGGTGTATGATGTTTTGATGACCTGCATTCTATTTGCCAGTATCTTATTAAAGATTTTTGCACCTATGCTTGTTAGTGAGTTTTGTCTGTAGTTCTTTTTTATTGGGTTTTTCTCTGCTTTTGGGATAGAGGCAATGCTTCCAGGAATGAATTTGGGAATATTACTTCCCTTACAATTTCTTTGAATAGTTTAAACAGTAGTGGCAGTAGATCCTCTCTAAATGTCTTGTAGAATTCATCTGTGAGCCCATACTTTCCTTAGTTGGTAAGTTTTTATTTATGTTTTCAATTTCATTGACTGACACTGAGTCTTTTAGAATTTTTAGGTCATCTTCATTCAACTTTGGTAATTCTTAGGTGTCTAGGAATCCATCTATTTCTTCTGTTTTCCATCTTATTGGAGTGTAGATTCTCAAAGTAGGTATTGACGATCATCTGTATTTCTGCAGTGTGAGTTGTAATTTCACCCCTTTCATTCCTAATTTTGTGAATTTGGGCTTTTCTTTCCTTTTTGATGAGGTTGGCTAAGGGTTTGTCAATTTTGTCTATTCTTTCAAATAGTCAGCTCTTTGCTTCATTAATTTTTTTAATTATTCTCTAAGGTTACATTGCATTGATTTCTGTTCTGAGGTTTATAATTTCTTCCCTTGTATGAGTTTTGGATTTGCCCTACTCTTCTTCTTCTAGAAGCTTGATGTTTAGCATCAGCTTGTTTAATTGAGCTTGCTCTGTTTTCCTCATATGAGTATCCATTGCTATGAATTTCCCTCATAAATCTGCTTTCATTGTGTCCCATAGATTCTTATATATTGCATTGACATTGGCATTTAATTATTGAAACTGTCTGATTTGTTCTTTAGTTTCCCTTGTGACCCATTGGTTATTCAGAAGTATGTTGTTTAATTTCCAAGTTTTTAAGAAATTCATGTGTGTGTTATTCTCTTTGATCTCTTTTTTCAGAGTGCTACAGTTCTTAGAGTAGATGTCTTTGATTTCTTTTGTTAGGTAGATTCAATTTTTTGGATGTTATTGTGAAAGGAATTGATTGCCCCATTTCTTCTCAGTGAGTCTGTTTTTCATGTACCAAAAAAGCTATTGATTTTTGTGTGTTAACCTTCTATCCAGCTACTTTACTGAATTTGGTTATTAAGTCTAGATAGACTTTTGGTGGAGTTCTTGGGGGCTTCTATACAGAGTATCATGTCATCTGCAAATAATGACAATTTGACTTTATCCCTTCCTTTCTTTATTCCTTTTACTTCTTTCTCTTGTCTAATTGTTGTGGCTAATGTTTCCAAAAACTATATTAAACAGGAGTGGTGATAGTGGACATCTTTGTCTTGTTCCTGATTTTAGTGTGAAGGATTTCAATTTTTTACTATTTAGTATGATATTGGCTGCTAGTTTTTCATAGGTGGCTTTTATTACATTGAGGCAGAGACCGTATGTATATTCCAATATTTGTAGGTTTTTATCATGGACGCATGTTGGATCTTGTGGATGGTTTTTCTGTATCCACTGAAATAATCATATGGTTTTTGTCCTTGGCTCTATTAATATAGTGTATTGCATTTTTAGATTTGCATATGTTGAACCATCCCTGCATCCCTGGGATGAACCCCATTTGGTCAGGGTGTATGATGTTTTGATGACCTGCATTCTATTTGCCAGTATCTTATTAAAGATTTTTGCACCTATGCTTGTTAGTGAGTTTTGTCTGTAGTTCTTTTTTATTGGGTTTTTCTCTGCTTTTGGGATAGAGGCAATGCTTCCAGGAATGAATTTGGGAATATTACTTCCCTTACAATTTCTTTGAATAGTTTAAACAGTAGTGGCAGTAGATCCTCTCTAAATGTCTTGTAGAATTCATCTGTGAGCCCATACTTTCCTTAGTTGGTAAGTTTTTATTTATGTTTTCAATTTCATTGACTGACACTGAGTCTTTTAGAATTTTTAGGTCATCTTCATTCAACTTTGGTAATTCTTAGGTGTCTAGGAATCCATCTATTTCTTCTGTTTTCCATCTTATTGGAGTGTAGATTCTCAAAGTAGGTATTGACGATCATCTGTATTTCTGCAGTGTGAGTTGTAATTTCACCCCTTTCATTCCTAATTTTGTGAATTTGGGCTTTTCTTTCCTTTTTGATGAGGTTGGCTAAGGGTTTGTCAATTTTGTCTATTCTTTCAAATAGTCAGCTCTTTGCTTCATTAATTTTTTTAATTATTCTCTAAGGTTACATTGCATTGATTTCTGTTCTGAGGTTTATAATTTCTTCCCTTGTATGAGTTTTGGATTTGCCCTACTCTTCTTCTTCTAGAAGCTTGATGTTTAGCATCAGCTTGTTTAATTGAGCTTGCTCTGTTTTCCTCATATGAGTATCCATTGCTATGAATTTCCCTCATAAATCTGCTTTCATTGTGTCCCATAGATTCTTATATATTGCATTGACATTGGCATTTAATTATTGAAACTGTCTGATTTGTTCTTTAGTTTCCCTTGTGACCCATTGGTTATTCAGAAGTATGTTGTTTAATTTCCAAGTTTTTAAGAAATTCATGTGTGTGTTTTTTTTGCTATTGATCTCCAATTTCATCACACTATGGTCTGATAATATACAGGGGATAACTTCCATTCCTTTGCACTTACTTAAACATATTCCATGAGCAAGTATGTGGTCTATTTTGGAGAACAACCCATGCTCAGCCAAAAAGAATTCATACTACTATTTTGTGGGGTGGAACACATTGTAAATATCTGTTAAATTCATTTGTTCAGTAATTTGATTGAGTTCTAGTACTTCATTTTTGCAAGGTAAGTGGTGGAACCACTGACCTAAATCCCCAGCCCTCTCCATCAATTTTGAAAAATAGTTTTGTAGGGTTCATCAATCTGGGATGGATGTTGTTTTCCTTTAGGGCTTGAAGTATTTGATTCCAAGCCTATCTTGCCTTGAGGGTTTGTGTTGAGAAGTCTGCTGTGATTCTGATTGGCTTTCCATTTTATGTGATTTCTTTCTTTTCTCTAACATTTGTGGAACTTTGTTTTTCTTTTGGCTTTCTGGAATCTTAACTACTATATGTTTGTGTGTAATTTTTAATCACAGTTAGTTGGAGTCCTAACTGCCTCACTTTTCTGTATGTCAAAATGTTTTCCCCTACTTGGGAAGTTTTCTTCCATTACATCTGTGAACAGTTTTTTATGTCATCTGCACTCTCTCCTATTTCTTCATTGACTCCAGTCAGTCTCATATTCTTCTTTGCATCATATAGCATCTGTTAGATTGATTTCTTATGGTCTCTTACTATTTTTAAGAAATTTTTCTTTTCCTGGTTACTAATTGCAGTCCTGCCTTCTATATCTGAAATTCTATCTTCACATTAGCTCATTCTGCTGCATAAACTTTCAGTGGATTTTTTAATCTCCTGGAAATTTGTTTGCATCTGTTTTATGGATTCCACTTGTTTCTCATGTTGGTATTCCATCATGTTCCTCAGCTCCTCAACTTTTTAAATCTGTGTCCACTCTAGATTTATTAATCATGTCTTTCACTATGGGAAGAATATCTGCCATCATCTGAGAAATTATTTATGACTTCATTTTTTCCAGATCCTCTTTTGTTGTCAGTTCAGGGAGTCCAGGTGATGAGTATCAGATTGCTCCATCTCATTTCCCTTTGGGGTTGCCTTAGGTGATCTGGAAGTCTGGTTTTGGGAATTGTTTCCATGTCTTCTCATTTAAACCAATGCAGTCTGCTGAGCCTTTATTGAGGCAACTTTTTGTTCACCCAGTGGTCTTCAATTCTCAGCAAGCCACCAAGAGGCCTTTTCTCTGCTACTCACCAGTACACCAATTCCTGAGTTCAAATCATCAATGCTATGGGGTGGGCCTCTAACTGAAGATAGTACACCTGTGCAGCTCTTTCCTGGATGATCCTTGGCTAGCCAGGTATTCTCAAGCCTTTGGGGTTGTGGCATATCCCTAGCTGAGAACTTCCTGAAGCCATGCTGCTCTGGTCCACTCTGCTTCTCTGTAGGATCTGTGCACACTCACTGATGCTATAGGGCAGTCCTATCACTGAAGCTTCTGCACCTGTGCAGGTCTTTGGGGCGGGACTGGCTGGGCAGGTTTGCCTGAGCCTCTGGGGTGGGGGCAGATCCTTTGCTGGGATACACCTGTATCCATTCTGGTCTGGACCACACCACTGCTCCCTATTTTCAATTTGGTTATATAACCATAAAAATAGTTCATACAGTTAAAGGTAGCAAATTATTAGTTATGACAGTTTTTCATGTCTAATCTGTTTGATGCTATTGTTATTGTTTATTATACTATTTTAGCCAAGATGATATAATTGTTCTATTCAGTTGCTATTTCTGCTATGCTAAGATTGAAATTTCCTAAGGGTAAATAAAATACTATAGGTCAGTGCCAAAAAACCAGGGGCTAGGACAAATAGGCACCAACTTCTAATCCCCAAATTGAAGAGGTAGGATCTTGCAACAGACTCAAAACCCAAAAGCCATCTATAAGTAGGAGACAGCTTTGAGAAGCAGCCATTGCATAAGGATTCTAAATATTAGCAATAAAGCTATCTGCCATACCAAATTACAAATTTCAACACAGGAATTAAATTTACCCCCCCAAAAAAAGAAAGAAAATGAGAAGACATGAAGCAAGATGAAACCTCAGTCTTCTAGTTCACCAAAGGAAAACCCAGGGGGAAATGAGGTAGAATAATCTGAAAGCCACCAACCTGAACTCTTTACAGTAGTAATAGCAGAAGTAACAAAGCAGATGAATCAGGTTCTAGAAAAAATCAAGTTGAAAATAATTCCTCAGATAACTATAAGGATGGTGACCATATGAAAGACATGGTTAGTGACTTTAGAGCACATAAAAAAAAACTCAGGAAAATAGTGGAAACCATGAACACCCAACATAGGAAGGAAATGGAATCCATGGAACATTCAAACAGATATCCAAGAGATTAAAAATTCCATCAAAAGTGTACCCAGCAAAATAAGTCAATGTGAGAAAAAAATATAAGATATAAAAGAAAAAGTTGCCATTACCTATCATGAAAAGAAAGATTTCTTACAATTAGCAAGGGACTATGAAAAATCATTCCAACAGTTGATAGATAATGCAAAGACAGATAACATAAGACTGATAAATGTCAATGAAAAACCAGGAGTTAGCACAAATAACATAAAATAGCTGTTCACAGAAGTAATGGCAGAAAACTTTCCAAGCATGGAAGAAGATAGCTGAGACATATAGGACACCAATTAACCATGAACAAAGAAAATCTGCACCACAGCAAATAATAGTCAAGAACAAAGAAAATCAACACAGGAACAGAATATTAAAAGCTGTTACAGAAAAGGAAAAAAACCTATAAAGGAAAGTCCATCAGAACTGCAGCAGACTTCTCAACACAAACCTTTTAACCAACGAGAGTTCGGAATGAAATATTTCAAGCCCTAAAGGAAAACAACCTCCAACTCAGGTTCATGTACCCTATAAAACTATCTTTAAAAATTGATAAAGAAATAAGACACTTCCAGGGCAAAGAAAATCTGAAGAAATTGAGGACCAACAATCCAGCACTCAAAAATGTTCTGAAGGATATTCTAGAAAGAGATAACAAGGACTATAACTTCAGGAACCCCATCAGAATGAATCCACTTGGCAAGGCAAACAACTAAAAGGAGGAGAATGACAGGGAATCAATAACAGGAAAATAACATGACAAGGTCAAGTTAATAGGTATCAGTTATAACCATTATAAATGGTCTCAATTCAACAGTCAAAAGAAAGATACTGGCAGAATGGATCACGAACCAAGATACAATAATATACTGTATATAAGAAACAGATTTAATTGAAAAAGAAATTCAGAGACTGAAAGTCAAAGGTTGGAAAATATTATTCCCTGTACACAGAACTCAGAAAAAAACAGGGGTAGCTATTCTATTTGCAGACAAAGTCAATTTCAAATGAAGACAGATCAACAGAGACAAAGAAAGTTACTACATCTTCATTAAAGGAACACTCCAAGAGGAAGAGAAAAAAATCACAAATATGTATGTATCAAATACCAGCAATCCAACCATATAAAACAAATATTAACAGACATGAAAAATCAAATAAGTATTAATACAATTATAATAGGGGTCTCAATATTCTACTGTCACAAATAGATGAATAGACAAAAAAATCAAAAAAGAAATACCAAAACTGAAACAAACTTTTGAAAAAGGGGACTTAGTAGATGTCTACAGAGAGTTCCACCCAAAACATCAGAATATACATTCTTCTCAGCTGCAGATATTCTCCAAAATAGACCACACACTAACTAATAGAACATGCTTAAATAAATGCAAATGGATTGAAATTATTCTATGCATATTATCAGATCACAGTGCATTCAAATTGAAAATCAATGACAAGAGAAACCACAAAAACACTTCATAAACACATGAAAATTAGCACCCTCATGAACAACCAATCTTACAGATGAAATTAAAGAAGAAATTAGACAGTTTCTACAATTAAACAATAATGCCTAAACAATGTACCAGAATTTATGGGATGGAATGACAGAAATCCTATGAGAGAAATTTATAGAGCTGAATTCCCATATCAGAAAAACAGTGAGCTCAAATAAACAACTTAATATTGAATTTCAAGCTTCTATAAAAAGAAGAACAAGTCAAGTTGAATGCTTATACAAGACAGGAAATTATAAAGATCAGAGCAGACATAAATGTAATTAAACTAAGAAAACAATACAAAGAATAAATGAATCAAAGAGTTCATTCTTTGAAAGATTAAATCAAATTGGCAAAGCCAACCTTATCAAAGAAAAGGAAAAAGAGTCTCAAATTTATGCAATTAAAGGAATGAAATGATAAAAGATCTTTTAGAAATACAAAATATCATCAATATCTACTTCACAAACCTGTATTCTAATAAGATGGAAAACACAGAATAAACAGACAAATTCCTAGATACATATGAATTACCAAAGCTGAATCAAGAAGATATAAAAATTCTAAATAAACCTATACTGGTCAATGAAATTGAAGAGGTCATTAAAAACCTATCAATAGCCGGGCTTGGTAGTGCATGCCTGTAATCCCAGCACTCTGGAGGCTGAGGCTGGAGGATCTCTGTGAATTCAAGACCAGCCTGTGCTACATAGTGAGTTCCCGGTCAGTCTCAACTACATAGTGAGACCCTGTCTCAGAAAATCAAAAACAAACAAACAAACAAATAAATAAATAAATAAACCTATCAACAAACAAAAGCCCAGGTCCTGACAGATTTACTGCAGAATTTTACAATGAATTTAGAGATCAAGGATTTACAAATTAGTGACTACTCCTCAAATACTTTAATGAAACTTAAAGCGAAGCAAGATGCCCAAATTCATTCCTAGAAGCAAGCAATACCTTGATACCAAAACCAGAGAAGGATCCAACCCTCCCCCAAAAAAAGAGAGAGCTATAAGCCAATCTCCTTAGTGAACATAGACAAAAAAATCCTCAGTGAAATACTAGAAAACAGAATGCAGAAAATCATCAAGAAGCTTATACACCATGACTAGATTCATCCCAGGGATGCAGAGGTGGTTTAACATCCACAAATCAATAAATATAATTCACCATATTAACAGAGTCTAGGGCAAAAATCACATGATCATCTAAATAGATACAGAAAAATCATTTGACAAAGTTGAACACCCATTCATGACAAAACTCTACATAAAATTGGAATAGATGGGCTTTATCTCAATAGGATAAAATTAATCTATGACAAACCAACAGCCAACATCATGCTAACTGGTCAAAAACTGAAAGTTTTAACTCTAAAACAGGAACAAGACAAAGATGTCCACTATAACCACCCTTATTCAACATAGTTTGGGAAATATTACCCAGATCAATTAGATAAGAGAAACAAATAAAAGGGAAAAAGATAGGAAGAGAAAAGGTAAATTTTTATTTTTTACAGGTGACATGATACTCTACATAGAAGATCCCAAAACTCCACCAAAGATTTCTAAATTTAATAACAAAATTCTGTAGCATAACTGGATACAAAGTCGGCACTCAAAAGTCAATAGCATTCCCATACACAAATAATAAACTCAATAAGTGAGAAATTAGGCAAACAATACCTTTCACAATTGCCTCAAGAAAAATGAAAAACTTACAAATCAATCTAATGAAGGCAGTAAAATAGCTTTCCACTGAAAACTAGTATTCTGAAAAGGGAGATTGAAGAGGACATTAAAAAATGGAAAAATATCCCTTGCCTTGGATAGGATGAACCAGTATACTAAAAATGGCCATACTTCCAAAGTTGTTATACAGATTTAATGCAATCCTAATCAAAATACCAATAGCATGCCTCACAGGATTAGAGAGAACAATCCTAAAAACTTTATGAACAAAACCTCAGTCACACAGGATATATCACAAAGAATCAACAACTGGGATCTCATCTTATTAAAAAGCTTTCCAACAGAAGAAACACCACCAACAGAGTGAAGAGACAACCCACAGAGAAGGAAACAAATTTTGGGCTGCTGTTCCTCAAAGGTCTAATAACTAGAATATATAAAGAACTCAAGAAAATCAGAGCCCCACCATCACCATAAGAGCATGCTTGGGCCCTGACCACAGGAAGGATAGCCATGCCCTCTCCTGCCAGGAGGCCGCCATTACCCCAGCACCAGAAAGGTAGCCACAAGGGGGCCCCTGCATCCCCACAAATCCCCCAACACTCCCCCCATTCTCAGACCTCCTGATTGTGCCTGTCTTTGGACCCACTGTGCAGAGGCAGAGATGGTCATAAAGGGTATTTTCCTGAGTTCCCAACTTTGAACATCTTTAAACAAAGGGCATGGGAAGCCTGTAGTAGGATGGTGTGGAGTTCAACCATTCAGAAGGTCGGGGAACTCAATCTGGCCTTGCAACCAGAGGTCAGTCTGCTTCATGGGGTTCTGCCATCAGTTACCTGAGATCAGGGGTCTTGGTTCTGCACATGGCTGCGCATGTTGTATGTTATGACAGCAGAGATATAGTCTGAAAGGGGCCCTTCAAATCCTTTTTGCTTTCTTTCTTTTCCTCATTACACTCTAATTTCTTTCTTCTTTCTGTCCTCTTTCTCCAACTCATTCTGTTGTTCCACCATATTATTCCTCATCTCCCTTTCTGTTTCTGCTCCTGCCCTAACTCAGATTTCTTCTCTTAGTATTTTTTCTGTTTTCTTTATGTTCTTTTCTTCTGTCATTCTACCTCACACAGGGGTCAGTGATTTCAAGGGAAAGTGAGCCCCTATTACTGTTAAGGGGATATATTCTTGTCCTTATACTTCTACTCTGTCTTTCCCTTTTGAATTTAACAATTTCCTGAATATTGTGTGGTCATTCTATGTGCTCTGGCTTCACTTGAAACCTTCTCCAATTCTTTTACTTAACTACTCCTCTCATCCTAGCTCTGTCTGAGCCCCCATCCTAAATCCTACTTTGAAAAGTTTATTCACTGCAGACATGTTTTGGAATGCTTCTTGGTTTCAATTTAATTCACATGGTTTAAGAGTGATAAACTAGTGACTACCAGAAGTGGTCAGTTTCCAAGTTGTGCTTGATCATATTTGTGTTGCTGATTGTATCAGTTGGGATAAAGGATTGTGTTTGATTTGATGAGCTGTTTTCTTGATGTTATGAACATGAGAATGTCTGTAGGTCATTGGAGACCCAGAAGCTAGGGAGAAACTATATCAGGAAGATTTGGGTGATAACCTAGAGATTAAACCAAGGACAACCCAACAACAAAGATAAAAATGAGAAAACACTTAAGCAAGACACAAAGACAAACTTCCAGTTCACCAATGGCAAAGAGTAGGGCAAATGAAGATGAAAAGGCCAATAGTGAACCAGCAGGACACCCTGAACTCAAAGCACAGGAAGTAAGAAAACAGATCAGTCAGGCTCTAGAAAAATTCAAAACAGAAATAATTTCCCAGATAACCATAGAGATGGTGAGCAAAATGAAAGTCATGATTCAAGACTCTAGAACAGAAACTGACAAAAAAATAGTTTCAAAAAAATAGATGAGCTCAGGACCATCATAGAAGCCATAAAGGCCCAGCATAAGAAAGAAATGGAAACGATAAATGCCCAACATGGGAAAGAAATGGAATCCATAAAACAGATTCAAACAGATATCCAGGAGATTAAACACTCCATTGAAAGTGTATGCAACAGAATAAAAGAATGCAAAGATAGAATCTCAGATACAGAAGATAGGATGGCAGACAGTGACCATGAGAAGAGAGGTCTCTTAAAAACAGTAGGGGATCATGAGAAATTGATCCAACAACTCATACATGATGCAAAGAAGAATAACATAAGACTGATGGGAATACATGAAGTAGCAGGAGAAAATACAAATGACTTCAAAAAGCTGTTCAAAGAATTAATGACAGAAAACTTCTCCAAACACAGGGGAAGAATTTCACATTCGGATAAGTGAGGCATATAGGGCCCCAACTAGCCACAATAAGAAACAATCTGCACCTAGACTTATAATAATCAAGATCCCAAAAACCCAACAGAAGAACAAAATACTACAAGCAATAAGAGAAAAGAAACAAATCACATGCAAAGGAAAGCCCATCAGAATCACAGCAGACTTTGCAACACAAACCCTTGGGGCAAGGAGAGCCTGGAGTGAGATATTTCAAGTACTAAAAGAGAACAACCTCCATCCTAGACTCATGTATCCTGCAAAAATCTCTTTGAAAATGGATGGGGAAACAAGACACTTCCATGACAAAGAACACCTGAGAAACTGCATGAATACCAAACCAGCACTACAAGCAATTCTAAACAAGATCCTAGGAAGAGACAATGAAGGTAACAACACCATGAGGCCCAACAGAGCAAATCAAATAGGCAAGGCAAGAAACTAAAAGGAGAAGGTGAAAAAGTAAAAAGAGTCAACAAAAGGCCAATAACATGACAACAATAAGTCAGTACATATCAGTTATAACCATCAATGTCAATGGCCTCAACTCACCAATCAAGAGAAATAGACTGGCAAAATGGAATAACAAACAAAATCCAATAATATATTATATACAAGAAACACACGTAGTGCAAAAAAGGCCATAGACTGAAAGTGAAAGAATGGAAAACAATTCTCCATGGGGCAGGAGCCCAGAAAAAGCAGGGATAGCAATATTATTTGCAGATAAAGCAAATTTCAAACCAAAACTGATTCTAGTATTATAGATGTAGGACAGTACTGTATCATACCTCTGTGAATGTAAAATATCTCATACCTGCTTTATGATACATAGTAGTGACCATGCTTTATCAGAGTTATTTTTAAAGGTATTACTCTAGAATGTCCTCTTTCCAGATGATGATTAAGATGCTAAAAAAAAAAAAAAATGGTACCAGGTACCACAACAGCAACAGAACTTTGCTGTTTTCTGGAAATTATTTTTTTTTTGTTTTTTTGTTTTTTTTTTAATAGAATGTGCTGAATGTCTATAATTTTGTTCAGATGACTGCAGAACCTGGAAAAGCTGTTGCTGTTATTGATACATAACATACTGCTATTATTGGTCTTTTTATATAAATATATATATAATTTGAATTTCGGGAAACTTTAATGGTACCATCAACTTTGGAAAAAGTTATCCCAATTTACTGTGTTGAGTTGGCATTGTACAGAAATGGACAGCCATATTGGTCTAGAAATATTAATTTTTTTATTTTTATTTTTTATTTTTTCCATGTATACAGGGGTAATGCACTGTGTTAAATATGTAAGGTCATATCTATGTGGGCTTGATTACAGAAATTACTAAAGTATTCTCTAAATAATAAAAAAAAAGAATAAGATAAGAATACAAGAGCAAGAAGCAATTTAAATATTTTAAGGGACCATTTTCATCTTCAGAATTAAGGATTATTTTAATCTTACATCATTGCCTTTTCTCTTTTACTTTCCTTTTTAGTTTTATTTCAGGATTCCCTATTTTTAATTTTCATACAGAGATTTCTTTAACTGAAATACTGAATAGTTTCTCTGGTATGAAAAGCTATAATAGTACACAGGATCCTAATGAGATAATTAATAATGTGAAATAGAAAGTAAAGGTCTAAAAGTGTAGGGAAAGTGGGAAAGGTGGGGAAAAGGTAATAAGGGAGAGGAAAAATATGAGAAATTGAAAAAATGGAAATAAAGTGTTTGTAAATGGGGAGGAGGGAGGGGGTAAAGGGAGGGCAGGGACAAGGGGAAAAAATGAGAATCAAGATTAATCATGTAAAGGTACAAGATCCCAATAATGAATGTAACTGTATTGTATACCTACATTGTACAATAAACTCAATAAAAAGAAAAAAAGGGTAAATCTCACCAGAGGGGTTCAAATAATCAATAACAAAATTTCCCCCAACAATTTTAAGGGAAATGTAGGGGATGAATGTTACAGGTTCAAATTTAAATGTGATCATGGTATTGAGTAACCTTTACTTATTTATATAGATATAAAACTCAGACAGTGGGGCCAGAGATGTAGTTAGTGGAGTCACCACTCCTGCTTGGCAAGCTCAAAGTCTTGAGTTTGATCCCTAGCACCACACATGCACACACTCACACACACACCTTAGACATCAAATCATAAACTAATTCAAAGAGATATTCCTAAGAAAAAAATACATTATCACCTCAATGCTATGAACCATTTCATAGCATGAATTTCACCCCCAGGAGATTTTTAAATTCCTCTGAAAAGAGAATGACTGCCTGAATATAGAGGTCCAAAAACATAAGATATCCTTTCTTATGAATCTTCTTAATTTCCAAATTCTAATACAATTTTAACATGCTAGCAAAGGTTAAGGTGAGTCTGTAATTCATTTTTGCACTCAACAAATATTTATTAAGCATGCACTGTTAGACAAATGTTTGATTCTCAAGAAAGTAAAACACAATCTCTGCTCCAGACACCTCTTTCCAGCATACAGGAAGAACAGGGTTGGGGGGGGTCCTAAGTGCAGTGCTGTAAACTCTACACAGATGTTTCTAGTAGGTATTGGGGGATCAATATAGTATCCACATATCCCACACTGGGGATGGGGAAGGCAGGAGAATCTTTCTACCTAGAGGAAGAAATTTTGAATTGAAACATAAGGACAGTGAGAGTTTGGATAAGGGTGTGAGAGAAGAGCAAAAAGTTTAGTACAACTTCATGAAAATGCAAAGTGGTTGTGGGAGCAGGGAGTAGTTATAATTCTAGTAAGGACAAAACTATGAAAAACTTCATGACGAGAGCAACGGAGAATGTGGTAAACTTAACCAGTGCTTACTAATATCTGCTCCTCTCTCCCTCTGATACCTGAATATATTTTCACACCTTGAAGTTAAAGGGGCTGCAGAGTAATTCTATAACTATTCTCCCCAATGAGCTATGAGGAGCAGCAATATATGTCTTTCCTAGAATAAGGAGAGTAAAGAGTTTTGCTCTCTTCCATTGGTGCATCAACCAGAAACTGTCCAATTGTACAGCATCTGCCAGCCTGGATCCCTGAGCAGCCTGTGTGGACATAAGAGCCCTCCTACAGAGTGAGCAAGACTTAAGGCTTTGGAACATTGAGTTAATTTGCTACTGGAATATAACCTAGTATTAACTTGATATGGAGCAATTATAAAATTTAATCAAGAAATTTGCTTATAATATTTACATTTTAGAGATCACATTGTCTAGAAGATAGGAAAATCGATGCCAAGAATGGATACAGAGACAACTGCAAGACTCACAATAATTCAGAGTGAATGGGTTTAGTCCTTAGACAAAATTGCCTCCTTCCAATTAAAACTCAGAATATCAGCCAAATGTGGTGGCATACATCTGTAATCCCAGCACTCAGGAGGCTGAGGCTGGCGGATCTCTGTAAGTTCAAGACCAGCCTGCGATACATAGTGAGTTCCAGAGCAGTCTGAACTACATAGTGAGACCCTGTCTCAAAAAAAAAAAAAAAAATCTCAATATCAAACAATGAGTAGTGCTAGGCCACAGCCTTTTGTTGGGTCTGATTTTCTCCCAGAGTCAGTAGGTATAAAGATTCTCTGCCAAAACAAAAGAATCAGAGAAACAAGACATCAAATATCATGCCCTTTCCACCTATCCATAAGTAAATAAAAATTTGGCTCAGATTTCCCTCACCACTGCATGAAACACCAAAAAAAAAAAATTACTGAGCTGGAGCTTACTAAAGAAGCCAATGTTTGTTGCTAACAAATAAAATTTCATTAGAGTCATAGGGCCAGGGATTTAGCTCAGTGATACCATACCTGCCTCACAACCACAAGGTCCTGAGTTCAATCCCTGGCACTGCAAAAAAAAAGTGATAATATATATAGTTATTAAAGTAACTAGAAATAGAACATAGTTGGAGATAAACTTAATCTGTGATTTAGATTCCAATCTATACTTTAGTCATCAAATTACTTGGCTTTACTGATGGTGATTATCCTTAATAGCCTTGGGAAGCCACCACCTTCAATTTCTCCATTGAAAAGACTATTTTCCCCTTAGAGAGATCATTTGAGAGGTGTTAACAGTGTGTTTACTGAGTTCTTTTTATCTTTTTCATACCCAGATCCTGAAGTTCAAAGCAGTTCCATATATGTTCAGACAAGGACTCATAAAGGTTCTTGGTCTATACCAAGGGATGACTCTACCATGTGTACTATTGAGAAATGAAGGACTTGTATGAAAAATGCATAATTTAATCAAGAAAAGCAAGCAATCAATCAGTAGGAAATATGCAACCTTAATGTTATGGGATTTTTTTGTTCATGGTATTAGAGCTGCAACAATTTCTCATGGGTTTATTGAAATTAAAGTTAATGTAAAGGAGAACTTTTGAAAAATAAACTCACACATGAGGTCTTTAGAAGGGTGTGGCATTCCTCAAGGGCAAAAACAGAGAAGCAAAGTCAGGGTGGCAGCAGTGAAAGTTGTCACTGTCCTCTTCCCAGTTTAAAAATAAGTTTGCAAGGTAAATTTTCTTTTTTTTTTCAGCTTTAATTGAGTTTATTGGTACATTTTAGGGATACAGTACAGTTACATTCATTGTTGGTATCTTGTACCTCTATAAATTTTCATTCCCTTGGAGCTCAGTAAGCTCTGATGATGCTCAGCTAAACCATGGCCCAGGTAGTGGCTGAATGTACAGACTGTCAATCAAACAGAATCACTTTTCCAGAGCTCTCCAACTTAGGTGTAGAGCTGGTAAAATCATTTAAAAAGCTAAGTGATTTCAGGCCTTCCTCTGAGTCAATAATTAGGTATTGTCTTCCAAACTACAGTTTTTGCTATATAGCAGGGAGTCCTGTTGGAATTAAATTAAGTCATGGCTGACCCATGTGACAATTTTGCTAGCACTTGACTTGCATGAGAATTGTTTAGGGGTTTAAGGCTGGAGTAAAATGTGTGAGTGTGTGTGTGTGTGTGTGTGTGTGTTTGTGTGTGTGTGTATTCATCTCTTTCTCTTCCTGTGTTTTGCTGAGAGGGCAGAACAGTGGAAAAGGCAAAAAACAGAAATAAATTCTACCTTATCACCACTAATTTGTGTTTAAACTTTATAAGGAGGAAGGCTGGTGCTCTACCTCTCTTCACTCAGCAGACAGCCATCAGTGCCTACCACGTCCTTAAGACACAATGATTAAAGTCAAAGTAAAGGGACTCAGCATATTGGGCACCAGACCTGCTTTTAACTCTAGCAGGGTGGATATTGCTGCTATTGATGATACCTTTGTGACCTCAACTAATAGTCTACATATCCTTGGGTGATTCCACTCATTACAGTTTGAGTGGCACTGTCAAGCCTGAAAGCAGGAAGCATGTCTTCAATGGAAAGCTCACAGGGTGATTCTGGTGCTAAATACATGGTGGAGCCCATTACCAGGAAAGAGTCTATGGTTCAGTTTGAAGATGAAGTCAGAAGAGGCATCATCTCTGCCCTTTCTGCTGACTCTCCTATGTCTGTTGTGGACATGAACCATCAGAAATATGACAACTCCCTCAAGGTCCTGAGCAATATCTCCTGCACCACCAATTTTTTATCCCCTGTACTACATGGAAATTTTGGCACTGTGGAGTCCTCATGACCGCAGTGCATGTCATTGCCAACATCCAGGAGACGATGGATGGCCATGCTAAGAAACTGTGGTGAGATAGCCATGGATTTCCCGAACATCACCCCCCAACCATGGGCACTGTGAGGGCTGTGAGCAAGATCATTCCTGAGAGGACTGGGAAGTTCACTCACACAAAATATTCATGAATATGTTTATATAATATTTATTTAACATTCAAATGATATTTTGCATAAAATATAACTAATTTAACCTGTATCCTCTTAGCTTTTAAAATATTACCATGATACAATATTACCTTATGTGTGTCTCGCATTATACTTCTACTGGGCATTGCTGTGCTAGGCCATTTTCTCTGTTGGATCATAAAGAGCTAAGTTGAAGAACATAGTTGGAGATAAAATTAATTTGTGATTTAGATTCCAATGTATACTTTAGTTATCAAATGACTTGGCTACACTAATGGTGATTATCCTTAATAACCTTGGGACACCACCACCTTCAAAATCTCCATTTCCCTTCACTAGTTTAACAGTGAAAAGATTACTTTTCCCCTAGAGAGATACTTAATGAGCTTGTCCCAAGATCTGAACTGAGTTCTTTATGTATCCAGCAGACAAGACTGGCCTAGCACAGCACTGGCAAATAGAAATTTTGAATTTATATTTCTTTTCTTGGTTAATTTTGGATGCTATGTCAAAACAATCATAACCTGGTTGGTTTAAACAACAAAAATTTGCTTTATCACACTTCTGCAGGTTAGAAAGACAGAGGCTTAGAAGAGTTTAGTTTCCAGTGAAGACCCTTTTCATGACTTATAGAAGGCTAACTTCTCCCAGGATCTACACATGGCAGAGAGAGAGTGAATTCTGGTGTCTCTTCCTCTTCTCATACAAGCATTAACCCCATCCTGAGGATTCTACTTTCATGAAATCATCTAAACCTGATTATGTTACAAAAGCCAAAGCTATAACTTTCAGAGTTAGGGGTTCAACATGTGGATTTGGGAGGTCATAATTCAGCCCATAGCATCTCTCTTATGGATGAAGAACATAACTTAAGAGACACAATTTGAAAAGACTGCTTATCATGATAATTGTCCTAAAAGTATGTATTTGTTTGTTTTTTATGGACAGCACTACAAAAATAATCATGTAAAATTGAACAAAAATCAATGCAACTAAACCCTACAATATTTATCCAGACTCCTTGCATATCAACTATGTTTAAGTTTTAATCCACAGACAATGCAGTCTGAGACTACCATGAGACTCAAGATCACTGAGTGACTGTAGAACAATTCAGTTGTCCCCTGTCCAACCCAATAACCACTCCCCAAGTGCCTGCAGTTCCACACAAAGAAACAGTTAAAAACAAGCAGAAAAAGCAGCCTTATACATTTGGAAGCTAACATCTATCACTAAAGCCTTCTTTAATCTGCTTAGAAGAATGGAAAGGAATGCAGGGGGCTATGTGCTTGGATACAGTGCAGTGCTAGAGCATTTTCTTGACATATACAAGGGCCCAGTGGGGGGAAAAATTCCAAGTGTGTGTGGCCAGGCCACAAGGTTAATAAACAAGAATGGAACAGGCAGAGGTCTTAGGTGTGTTAGGTGGGGAAAAGGATGCATTTCCCATTTGCTATTGGTGCCTGCTCCAATGTGATATTAGCAACTCATCTTAAAAGCTATCTATTCCAGCTTTAAAAGAATAAGATGAATATAAAGGATCATATTGCTTTCTTTAACATCTCAGCATGGCCTGAGTATGGAAATCAGCATTCTTCATTGTCACCAGTCTTTTCCATACTGGTGCAAAGGACTCAGCTCTTCCTAAGCTACAAGTAACTTTGAAAGCAGGGCTTTGCTTTGCCTTCTGAATTTGTGGGCTGAAATCTTTTTGAATGTGATTTTAATTAACCATGTGGCAATGCTGGCTGGATCAAAAATTATTTTAAAAGTACTGACTTTATTGCCACTTGATAATCTATTTCCTGGGCATACGTTTCCAGAAATATTTTCTAGGTGGTCCTGATTCATTTCAACTCCTCTGGTAGAGACACAACTATTTCTCAGGGCTGAATCCAAAATTAGAAAAACAATTCACTTTTTCCACCTAAGTGCATGGTAAATGAGACAACATTAATGACTATTTAATGATTTTTTAAAATATATTACACCAGCAATACATTACTGTAAAAGGCCCTGGTATGTTTTTGCCAGTACTGTATTTCATAAACTGGTAACAGGAAAAAAAATACCTAACCAAATACTATATTACAAAGTGTTTGTATTTTCTTTCTAATTTTATACTTTTAATTCTTTATTATCTGTTTTCTTAATATGAAGGTCGTACATAGGAATACAGACACAGAGCATAGTCATGAACATATTAGCTGCATGAACATAGAATTTATTCTTTGTTAATCAAAGAAAATATGATCTATACTGGCTGCATCTGATATAAAAAAATAGCAATTTTTCAATTTAAAAAGTAGTTTAATGTAACTGTAGCAATCACTCTTCCTTTTCTGAGCACTTTATCAATTCCCACCAAGGCTCATCATTTCTCTAGATGTTTTGTGCCTCATGTAAAACCTTTCCACAAAAATCCTGGAGGAAAAATTGTTTTTATTTTATAGATAGTGTTCCTAGAACCTAGATATGTTAAATAATATGCCCAAGATAAAATAGCAGTAAGATGGAATTGGAACCAAAAAAATCAATGAAACTAACCCCTACAATATTTATCCAGACTCCTTTCCACCTTCTCTCCATTTTTCTGTTTTTTCTCATATTTTAAATATCTTATTTATTTTAACATATAGAAACCATATGAATTTTAAAGCTGATAAACATTTTCATTTTAATATTTTATTTTAAAATTCAAAGGAGAAAATAAAAAAAAGAAGGAAGAAAAGAGAAGGGTAAACCTGCTCAATTGCTACTAAAATGCCAGTCACATACATGCCTCAGGGCCTTTGCTCTGGTTGGTTACTTTTCAAAAGGGAGGGAACAGGAAAGAAAGAAGGAAAGAGAGGAGAGGAGGGAGGGGAGGGGAAAGTAAAGGAGGGAAAGGTAGGCAGATTCTCTTGACCTAACTTTTGGCTGGCTAGTTTCCTTCCCTATATAGCACAACTACTGGAAAGAGTTTTGTGCACCCCCTATTTTCAATCTTCTCCTTTCTCTCTGGCCAAGTATTTCTCCTATTATGTATGCCATGGATGCAGCTCTTGTTGGGCCACCAAGACCTCCATGCAAGCAATTTCAGACTTCATCTTGGGTGGCTCCACTGGTAGCATTAACATGATTGGCCACTCCCTTTGCTGTAAAAATACTTTCTTCATTTGGTTTCTGGGCCATCAGAAACTGTGCTTTTCCTTTTGCTCCTTTGGACGTTTTCTCTCAGAGCTCTTGTATGCTTTCTCATCACAAGTCATCTCGTGACTTTTCTTGTTATCTCATCCAGTCTCCTGGCTATAAATACCATCTACATTCTGGTGCCTGACAAATCTGTGTCTCCATCCAGGACCTCTGCCCCAGGCACCAATCTGGCATATCTAACTGCCAATTTGACATCTCCACTCATTGGTCTACTAGACCTCTCGATGTTCACACGGCTGAAGCTGAATCTGTGTATTGCACAGTCTTCCTCACCTTGGCATGAGGCCAGAAACCTTGTAATCATTCTTATCATACTCTTCCATGCCATACACACAATTCATTGGCAAATATTGTTAGCTATGCTTTCAAAGTCCATGAGGCATCCGAGTAATTCATACCGACTCCTCCACCATCACTGTGACAGTTAACCTGGGTTGTCTACTTGATTGTCTAGAGAGCTGTCCAGGTGACTAGCAAAGTGCACTTCCAGTGTGTCTGGGTGAGGTCAGCAAAGCAGCCTTGGATACTGTTATGGTTCCTGGTCCCTTCCTGTCTGGCACTCTTCCCCTACTCTGCTTTTCAGCCACTATGAACTGAGCAACTGCGTCTGTTCTCTGCCACACCCTTCTGCCCCGAAGTTTCTACATTGGAGCCAGCTCACTCAGGTCTGAAACCAGTAGTGTTATGCTCTGGATCTGGAGTGTACCCCAAAGCCTCATGCACCCGGAAGCAGGCCAGTGTTAGGTGATTAGACTGTGGGGAAAGTATAGCTGACTTGCTGTTAGGAGGTGGGGTCTGGTCAAAACAGGTTGGTCACTAGAGGAACAGCCTGAAATGATACATCTCCCTCTCCACCTCCTCTTTCTCTGTTTTCTTCCTGGCCACCATGAGGTAAGTAGTTTTTTTTCCCTGCTGTGTACCTCTGCCATACCATGCTGCAGTCTATGGACTACAAGTGTAAACCAATGTAAACCTTGCTTCCTTTAAGTTGTGGGTGTTGAGTATTGTATCTCAGTGACAAGAAAGTGACTAAGAAAGGAGCAGAAATAAATTCATCCTCCTTTAAGTTGTATGCGTCAGGTGTTTGGTCCTAGTGACAAAAAACTGATCAGTACAGAAAATTAGTACTAAAGAAGTATGGTCATTGCTATGTCTATACCTGATTATGTGGTTTAGAATCTTTCATAACTGCTTTGTGGAAGTAGTTTGGAAACATTTAAGATGTGGGTTAGAGAAACCTTAAAATGCTATAAGCAGAGGTGGATAGGTGATTCTGGTCAGAGCTCAGAAGACCACGCTGCTGATAGAAATGCAGACAGTAAAAACCAGGCTCAAGAAATTTCAGATGGGGACTCTATTGAGAATTGGATTAGAATCCATGCATGTCCCATTGAAACAAAGAACTTGCCTACATTTTGCCCAGATCCTGACACTACAGAAAGCTGAGTTTAAGGGCTATGGACTAATTAATCTGAGAGAGGAAATTTTAAGGCAGCCCAATGTTCAGGCTATGTCATGAATGCTTCTGGCTGTTTTTAGCCAGATTTACAATGAGAATGAGGAGCAACACAACAGAGCTGGAAATTTTTTAAAACCTAAATTTTGACTTGAAAGGAGCAGCATGTAAAGTTCAGGCCAAAGCAGATGCAGTTGCTAAAGAGATTAGTTAGCATCATTAACTAAACAAGTACTTTGAATGAGGGCAAGAAAGACATTTTGACCTCATGTCAGGAATTGGAATGTTATGTTTTATGTTTAGATGTCCCCCTCATGTGGCCATAGGTGGGGCTTTGTCAATGGTGGATGCATCTGGAGAGTGTGATTCTGGGATAAGGGCATATGATTACTAAATCAGTCCACTGAATGGTTTGTCACCAGCCTAATCCCAGTAGCTTAGATTGAATATAAAAGGAGCAGAAAGAAGCTGCAAGGCCCCTTTATGCTTTGCTACCTTTTGCCCACCATGAACTGTTTCTCCTCTGTAATGCCCCTCTTTCATGCCACCTTGCCTTGGATCCAGATGACTATGGACTGAAACCTCTACAAAGAGTGAGCTAAATAAATCTCCCCTTTTTTTTAGTTTTGTACCAGGAATCAAACTCAGGACCTTGTGCTTGTGAGTCAGGTGCCACTGAGCTACATCCCCTGCCCAAACCTTTCCTCTTTTAACTTTGGGTATCAGGTATTTTGTCTCAGCAGCAAGAAAAGTAAGACATGGCAGAACCCCATCCATCACAGACAGGAAGCTGTAAAAGTACAAACATTTCATCTGAGAATGGAGCCCTGAGCTCTTTGCTCAAGAAGGGCCATCTAGAGAACTGGCTCCCTGGGATTCATTTCACCAGGCTCAGCCATCCTGATATCCAGAGGCTTCTGCAGCCATGTTCCAAGGTAGCCTGGCTACTGTTCATGTTGGTGGCAGACCTTGGTATCATCCATCCGGTCTTCATTGTTCAGGCATGCAGAACACAAGAGTTGTAGGATCGATGAGGCTTTCTCCCAGACTTTGAAGGAATGTTTGGGAGGTGAGACAATGAGCCCATCAGAGGTATGTGTGTGAAGTTGTGGGATTCATGAACCTGTGGGTTAAAAACAAAGGAATACTGGAGACTGCAAAAAGTCAAAGTTGCCAGAAATGTGCAATGAAAGCTGAGGAAAGCCACAAGCAGTGAACTGAGTAAGCTCAAGAGCAGGCTTTGTGGTCTGCAATAAGCAAGATCATAGAGGTGGGGCTGCTGAAGCCGTTTGGAGCTCATATCTTACCACTGCGTGCCCTGGATGAGACATAGAGTTACAAGGATGTTTGCTACAAAGTTAATACAAGAATTAGGTTTCGGTCTTGCTTTTCTATCCAATTTTTTTCTGTCCTCCTATTCCTCCCTCCTATCCTGTACCATTGTATATTGGAAATATGTAACTTGCCTTTTGAATTTTTGGGTGTTCATAGCTAAGAATTTGCCTGGAGTCTCACAGGAGACATAGACTTGGATAGGGGTGGGGAGTGTAGTGGTAAACCAGATAATAAATCCAGGTCCTTTGTACTGAGCTACAGCCCTAGACCTTTTTATTATTTTCTTTTGAGACATGGTCTCATTCAGTTACTAAGTTTCCCACACTGGTCTCAAAAAAGCAGTCCTCTTGCCTCAGCCTCCTAGAATTTGGGGTTTATAGACAAGTGGTATTATGCCTGGATTACTTGGAATTTTTAGCTCTAACTGTTGAGACTTTGGAAAGGGGGTTAATCTGTTTTTGGTGTGTATTGGATAGTTATGTTAGGCAAAATATGAACTTGTATTTATTTGGAAACTAAATATGATTTAAGAAGCTGTCTTTGGAAGTTACGTTCACAAGGGTTCACATTAAATTGGATTGTCAGCATGATTAGCTTCAGAGCCACAGAGGGGAATTAATAAAGTACACCATGGTGTGTCTGTTGGGGTCATATGTGTGTGACCTTGAGTGTCGTGTCTGGTCCCTATCCCTTCCTCTCTTACATTGTTCCCACCTCCATGAACTGAAAAGCTTTCTTCTGCCACACCCTTCCACTGTGATGTTTCTGCATCGGAGCAGGCTGAGCATGGACTAAAACCTCTGAAAACATGAGTAAAACTAATCCCTTCTTCCCTATTTATGAACATCAAGTATACAGTCCCAGCAATTAAAAGCTGACCAACACAGTCATCCTGGTGCAGTCCACCATCACACCTTACTGGGTCACTATAATTGCCTCCTAACTGGAATTCCATGCTTTCCCTTGCCCATCATCAGTATGTTGTCAAAACAGCAGTCAGAGTCTCCTCTAAGATATGTCAGTTTAGGGTAACCCACTTTCTGGTTCCCCTGCTGTCTCTTAGGCTAGGCAGAAGCTGTCCTCTCAATTAATTTTTCCGACTCTTAACCTCCATTGTTCCTAGAATTTATTATTGGTTTTTAGAGAACATGAATTTGCACCTCACATATCTAGCAGGTTTGGAAATTACATCCTTTTCCCCTATATCATTTTGGAGATCTTTCACTGAAATTACTGGTTGGAGAGGCTACCAAACTCCCAGTGGTCATATAAATGACAAATGTGCTAGACTTCTTTTCCCAGGATCCACCAGCGCAACCTTGTAAACAGCTCATAACTGCCAAATTATAATACAACTTTTATGTCAGATTCTGAAGTGCCCTGGACCTTCTCCTTATCCTCTTTGGTAGAGGTTATTATTAGTTCCTCCCAGTGGAGACACTTGTTGGCTGTATTCATAGCAACCTTGCTAATCTTATTATTTGTCCCATGTATTCTTTTTTCCATTTTTTTTCTTCTATTGAGTTTATTGGTACATTTTAGGTATACAGTACAATTACATTCATTATTAGGATCTTGTACCTTTACATGACAGGTCTTGGTTCTCATTTTTTTACCCCTTGTCCATGTCCTCCCTTCACTCCCTCCTCTCCTCCCCATTTACAAACACTTTAGTTCCATTTTTTCATTTTCTCATATTTTTTTTCTTTTCCCTTATTACCTTTCCCCTACTCATCCCATTTTCCCTACACCTTTAGCCCTTTTCTACCTATTTCACATGGTCAATTATATCAATAGGATCTTATGTACTATTATAGCTTTTCACACAAGAGAAACTATTCAGTATTTATACATGTGTGACCTATTTATTTCACTTAGCAGTATATCCTCAATATGTATCCATATTCCTATGAATAAATCTAACTTCTCATTCTTTATGGCTGAATAGTATTCCATTTTATAGAAAGACCATATCTTCTTTATCCAATTTCCAACTGATGGGCAAATGGGCTGTTTCCATAACTTAGCTATTACAAACCGTGCAACTATAAACATGGATGTGCATAAATCACTGTGGTATGATGCTTTCAATTCTTTTCAAAGATACCCAGCAGAGGGATGGCTGGATCAAATGGAACCTCTAGTTCCAGCTCTTCGAGGTATCTCCATATTGATTTCCACAGTGGTTGCACCAGTCTGCACTCCCACCAACAATGGAGAAGGGTTCCTTTCTCCCCACAACCCCGCCAACATTTGTGCCATGTATTCTTCACGGTTTCCTTGGCTTTGTCTCCTCCAGACTGAAAGATATATGCTACCCAAGATGACAGTGCCTGGTGCCTATTGAGGGTCTTTAGATAGACCCTCTGTAGAGTAAATTGTGACTGCTGACCACAACTGTGACCCTCCTCAGCCAGAAGTAGCCAGAAGGATCTTAACGCTTTGCCCCCTCACAGCAGCTAGGGGTACTTCTTCAGAGGCAGTAATATTGTAGATACATACATTAAGCAGATATCTTGTAGGAAGTTAGACAGGGGTGGCCCTTGAAAAGCCAATATGGAGGACAGTCAAAGAGCCAACAGGAAGAACAGTGGAGGAGCCAACATGGAGGACAACATGGAGGATAATCAAGCCAACATGAAGGACAGTTGAACCAACATGGAGGATAATTGAGACATTCACTGAAAGCAAGCACTGTAAAAGAAGAGAAACCACCACACCCCCCGCATAGCATGAATAGCAGTGATTGATATTCTGAGTAGGCGATCTTTCCCAGAAAGATCCCTGACCTACCCCTTACCACCAAAAATCCTTGCTCATTCCTAATACATTTGTTATGTGTCTTGTTTCCCCATTGGATCCACATTTAATTAATATTACCTAAGTGACTATACTTGTCATAATCTTATTGGTTGTTCATAGATGTGTCTACCTTGTGATTTCTCATTAGATCAGTATTACCTAAGCAACTGTACTTGCAATCTTACTAGTTGACTATAGTTTTGTCCCACCTTAAACCCACCTCACCTCATGGCTTTGTCCCATAAAACACCTTTGAGAAGCTGAGTGAGTGGGTAACCCCCTTCTCTCTCTCTTAGGCAGAAGCTATCTCTCTCTCTCAATAAATCTTTCCTACTCTTTAAAAAAAAAGTCAGTTCAAGTCACTCCTCTTCTCAATTCAAAATTCATGGGTGCTCTAGGAATGTAACCCCCATGAATTTGGGGGGTGCACTGTACTTACCTGCCATCTTCTGAGTAAGGGCTTCCTGATCCTTCCATCTGGAATTTGTGAGTATACACACAATTCCCATCTCCCTCTCTTGGGTTTGCTTGCTTTTTTGGTAGTTGTCATTATATAAAACACTGTATTTTGAAGTTTGTTTATCATATTTATTAAGCTCTGTCTCACTGGTTAGAAAATTGAGTGTAAAGATTTTTGTCTATTTTGTTCACTGTTCTATCTCTAGTGCTGAGAATAATAGCTACCCAGTCCATATACAAAAAGAAGGAAAAAGGAATCGAGACAGGAAGGAGGGATGGAGGGAGAGAGGAAAGGAAGACTGTATGATCCTTATAGTGTTCGGACCCCATCTCCATGTGAGGACAGCATCAAGCTCACTGCAGACACTTAAGCCGCAGGCAGCAGAATGCTCTGCCTCCTGAGCAGGTCCTGATAGCAGAAACCATCAGCCTCTGAGGAACTGATGTGGCACCCTAAGTGCAGATTTTTTTTAATGCTCATATGAACAACTTCTAAAAAAGCTTTCTTCTTAGACAACAGACTAGAAACATAAGCCAGTACCCAAGCTGCATGCCTGCCTCACACCATGGTAAGCACTCTGTTGGCTCTTGATAAATACTAGATTACAGCTATACCCCTTTTATTTCCAAAAACTAGGTTTTGATTTATCCTATTGCTGGTTTTGTGCATCTGGAATTTTCCCAAGTGAACTAAATATTCCACCACTGGTAAAACTACTGCTCATTACCTGTGTTAATTTCCTCTTCTCCATATTCCATAACCCCATCTGCTACAGATCTGCTGCAAGGAGGGAAAGCAGGAGATGGAACACCCTCACACACAAGCTCTGGGGCCAGAGCAGCACTTTCCCAGGATCCAGAAAAAAATCTGCAGCTTATAGTTGACCCTGCAGGAGCTCCTGAAAATAACCGGACAAAATACAGCTTTAGCATTAATCACTCCAGATTTTTACATCCATTATTTTAAAATTCACATGTATTCTATGCTCAGTATAACTTAGAGATAGATTCATTTTTTTAAATATCTGTATGATGTAGTGAAAGGCTTGTATTATCAAAGCAGATCCTACAACAAGGTATACACTTCACAAGTTTCAGCAGAAGCTGCCAGAACCACACACAGTATTTCTGAGTAGAGGTATGGAAAGCTATGCAGAAATGGCAGGCACACAAGGCCATATGGTGTGCATTGGAGAAGCAGGGGTTCTCTGTCTGTCCCTCAAAGAAATAGCCAGTCTGGCTGGATCATCTGTTCTGGATGACTTAGTGTCCCAGCAAGTCCCTCACCGGGAGAAGCCCAACCTAGAGACTTCCCAACCCCTGCTGCCTTCTGAGGAGCTTTCTAAGGCCCCAAAAAGCTGCTAAATATGAATAAAGAATGAATTTTCTTTCACTTCTGATTGATAAACAAAGTAGCAGTCACTTAGGACAAAATTTCAGCAAGCTTCATTAGTGTCTGTTAGGCAATGATATGACTTGTTTCAAAGTTGTCCCTACCCTAAGGCAAGGGGGCTGGCAGGGAAGTGAAATAACTGTTCTTACAGGCTCTGCTCAATCTGAGAACAGGTCAGCTCCTGACCACAGACTTCTCTCTCTCTCTCTGGCTCTTGCTCTCCACCCACCTCCAGCTCCAAGTTTACCTCAACACCAGGGAGTGGCCCTGCAGTGGGTCAGAGCAGAACTCAGTGAAGTTAAAACAGGTCACACATTTACCAACATTGTTTGCTTCAGTGACAACAGGAAGAAACACCAGCAAATGTAAGAGGTTTGCTACTGTGCCTTCCCTATAAGATTGCCAAATAAATGGCAATTTATTTACTTGGATTTCAAGTAAACCAAAGAAATTTTCAAAGTATGTTTCAATTACTACAGGGAAAATGCTTGCATGAAAATTTTTCATTTTAATATGAAATTCACATTTAACTGGACAGCCTGTCCTTATACAAGCTAAATTCAGCAATCTTCCTTCAGCATCCCTTTCAACCTCTTCTCTCATTCCCCCAGCTTCTTCTTGCTGAAAACCTGTCTAGGGTAGTGGGGAGGATCCACCAATTCTCCTAAGTGGGGCTGGGAGTCCAGGAAGTGTCAGTAAAGACAGAGACAAACTAAGTCAGGGAGAACAAACACTATGCAAAAGAAAACTTTCCATGAAAGCCAAATGGGAGAAGACAAGAAAGTTCCAAGCAGAGGGAATTACATGAGCAAAGGCACAGAGGAATGGAAGTCCCAGAAACCATGGACTGTGTGTTACTGGGGTATAGTGCACAGGACCAAGAGCAGAACCGGTGGAGACAGTGAGGTGGTGGCAGCAGGCCTGGTGCTGCAGGGCTCTCGAAAGGTACTCAGCGGGAGGCTGATGTGAGGACCCCAGAAGGAAGCGATGGCCTCAGGTTGGAGAAAATAACTTCGAGGTGCTTATCCGACATCAAGAAAAATTTGTGCAGAAGCACAAAGAAAAAGATATGGTAAACAAGAACCAAGACATATCACGTAAAGGTACAAGATCCCAATGATAACGGTAACTGTACTGTTTCTTTAAATGTACCAATAAACTTAATGGGAAAAAAAAGCAAAAGATATGGCAGTTATCAGCATGAAAAGTTACAGTTATGTTTACCTGGAAAGCCCAAAATGGCAGTGATTTTAACAGAATAAAAGTCTATTCCTCTAAATCCGGAGATAGGGAGTCCAGTCTCAACAAGTCAGGCTCCCAGCTATCTGAACCCACTTTTCATGTCTGACTCCCATCCTCAGAGGAGCCTCCTGGCCAAGTTTGTTTTTCAAGCTGTTTTCAGCACGTCCATGTGGCGGGGAGCTGAGAAGATGGGAAGGGCAGAAAAGAACATATTCCAGCCCCTTGCAGGAGCCTGCCTGATATCACACAGGCACACACGCACACCACACACACCACACACACACACACACACACACACTGCTTGCAACTCCTTAGCCTGATCTAAGCCATATGCCCCTCCTGGATATGACAGAGACTGGGAAATGTAATTGTTCATCTGAGCCCATCAACTCCTCATCTAAAATCAGGGCGCTGCTAGTAAAAGAGATGACAGAGTAAAGAATAACCTCTTTCATGGCAGGAGAATGGATAACATAAAGGGAAGTTTTGACATGTGCAAGACACTGCAGGTGAAGACAGTCCCAAGGGGAGCGATTCGAGCAGCAGGTAAGGGGAAGAGGCTGAGAAGGAAAAATTCTGAAGAGAGAGGATGTGCCCACAGGGGAAGTATCTTTCCCGGTTTTCCGTTTAGTGATTCACTGAGTCTGCTACTCTAGATGCATATTATATTACCGAGAATTAAATTGCCATTTCTGGGGTTTTATCTATTATTCACCTTCCCAGCTACAGTTTTTGTGTCACATCCTTGTGTATGTCTGATAGCTGTGGCCGTTCAGCCTGTTCCACATGACCACAGGCACCGTGGGAAACCGCGTTCGCTCCTTCAAGCCATCAAAATATGCTGAAGCAGCACCTTCTTTGACAGCATTTCACTTTCAGATTCAACTCTATGACTCACTCCAAAGTGCTGGGTCAATGAGAACATTAGCAGTAACAAACAATGGCCATCAAGTTGAAATGCTTAGCATAGAGCAGAAGCAAATCTCAATAAAATAAACAGTTCATTACCAAAAATTGTCTTTGAAGCAAAATTCTGACATAGAAACCATGTTTTTCCTCATTCACTTTACTTACTGTGACAAAACTGGTCCCCAAGCTTGTGAAACAGAAGTGCACTTCGGAGCCTTGGGCCCCTCCACTGAGGGGCTGAGGAGATGAGGCAGGAGGAGAGAAGATGTGTCATTAGTTTGTAATCTCTGGATAGACAAAAGAAATCAGTAAGCCTGTCGATGAAGGGTCAGCTGGGGCTAAGTGAGGGCTGCGAAGGAGAAAAGACCCTGCCATCATCAAATGCCGACCAAGAGCCGGCACGAGTGACACTTCCAAGTACAACACTATCCCTCCAGCAGTCACTTAGCAGTTGTCCAGACCCCCGAGAAATCATGAAAGAAGACCAAGAGATGGAGGAAGGACAGAGGGGAGGGAAGGGAAGAGAAGGGGAGGGGAAGGGATGGAAAAAGACTTCAGATGTGTCGTGTATGCGTCTGCTCCCCACGGTGAATGTGACCGTCATGTACTTCAATGCGTACTAATCAAAATAAAAGTTTAAAAAGGAATAGTGACATACAGCTAATTAAGTATCCCAGGCATTAGTGAAAGAAAGTCATATATTTCTAGGATACTGCACTAGTAAAAATAGATGAAATGCCATAGACATTGTAAATTTTCCAAAGGCTCATAGTCTTCTTAAAGCAATTAGAGAAGTTATGTTCCGTAATCCTGCTGCACAGATAGCATAGCCGATGCAAACGAGGCAGGGGAAGGGAGTGCATAGGGATACACTGTGCTCCGGACATTCACTTGGAGACTGATCCCTGGTGTAACACTGTTGAGAGATGGGAGCTGATGGGAGATGTTAGATCACGTGGGCCCCACCCTCAGGAAGGGACCAGTGCCACTGTAGAAAGGACTGACAGGAACAGGCTCTCTGTGATACAATCTGCTGCCATGGGAGGACATCTAGAGTTCAAGGTGCTACCCTAAGAGGCAGAGACCAGACCCTCATCAGACCAGCAGCAAACTTGCCATTGCCTTGATGTTAGAATTCCTGTCTTCAGGACTGTGAGATAAATTGCTCTTCATTATACATTATCTGGCACGTGGAATTGTATGATAGCAGCACAGACCGAGAGAAAGTGTCACTAAATTTTTCTTCCTGAGTGTCCTCTAAAACTATTAGACTTATATAACTATTGAGAGGGCTTGTGATTCCAGGATCTCACTTCCATAAGAACATCAAATAGGCATTTAATATACATGACTTATATGCACTTTCAATATTCAAAGTATCATTAAAATGTACTAAGAAATAATTTTATTTCAAATTGATTACTAGACAATATGCTATTATGTCACAGTTCCTCAGAAATATCATTTTAAGAACCAGTTGCACTTATCTGCAGAGACACTAATAAATAAAAGCTCTGTTTAAGGCCATCTCATGTAGCTTTACTTTTTCAGGCACATTATTTTTGATATTCACATTTAACTATTTTCTTTATAAATAGAGGCCTAAGAAAATATAACCAGAACACAAACCAACCAAAGTTGTTCTTAACTGATAAAGTCTGTCACTGATTTTAATTTTAATTAATTTTGTGACATTGAGCTTTACAACAGTGTTTTCCTTTTTCCCACCTTTCCCCATTGGATTATCCTTCAGTAATTGATTATGATATAATTATGCAAACCTCCCTGAAGGTGGTTTACAAGCTCTGGACATTCATATCAATGGCAAATGTAGAATACAATGATGATAAGTACTGTAGTCTCCAAATTGACAATATTCCAAATTTTAATACCATCAATATTACTCATGCATATTGGATTATTTTCAGGCCTATTACTCCTGGGTCAATTTCAAGCCAGTTTCATAGCTATTGGTACAAGTTCTGGTAAGTATTAGTTACCTATTGCTGCTGTAACACATCACCTCGAATTTAATAGCTCAGAACAATTGTTGTTTCACAGATCTAAAAGCAAAAAGTCTGAGATGAACCTTAATGGAATAAAACTGAGATGTTGGCAGGACTGCAGTCTCTAAGCCTGCAAAGGAAAATCCACTGTCTTCCCATTTCCAGGTCCTAGAGTCTGCCTGCACCGTGTGGTTCCTAGCTCTTTTCCCTAGCTTCAAACCCAGTATCTTACAATCTCTAACTCTAAGATTCACTCCACCCACCCGCTCCTTCACTTATGAAACTCATGGGCTGAGTAGTCCAAGATGATCTCTTCATCTCAAAATTCTCAAGTTAATCACATCAGCAAACTTTATTTTGCTATGCAAGGTATCGTATTCATGACTCTGGGTCCTGTAACATGAACCTCTTTGAAAGGATAGTTTTCTGCCTATCACCAACAAAGAAAACATCCTAAAAGAATCATTCTGGATCATCTGCATGATTTAAAGAAAAAATAAATCTACGTTAGGCAATTTAACATTTTTATCTTCTTTATTAAGAACACTGCTTCCTATTTGCCTGGCCTCTTGATACAGCTAACATCTTCTAAAAATTCTTACTTTTCCAAAAGAAGTAATATCAGCCTAGAAATAACAGGCTTCTGAATTTCTTAACACTTGTAGCCTCAACTAAGCAACCAGAGACGTCTGCCTTCAAAAGTCGAAGGGATGACAAAGAATATTATTCTGTCATATCATCAAACATCTTAGGACAGAAACAGCCATGGTCTGAGTACGTCTCCTAAATCCAGGTACTTGAAGTTTAATCCCCAGAGTTAACAAGTGGAACCATTAAAGAGTGACTAGATCATTAGAGCTCTGCACCTGTGAATGAATTAGCATCACTTTTGCAAGAGTTTGTTACAAAGTGTGCTCAGGCCACATTGGCCATCGCATGCACCCTCTTGGTGTGTACTCTTCTGACACGTTAAGACCCAGCAATAAGACTATCATCCTATGCAACCTTTGATCTTGACCTTCTTTGATTTGAAAACACTGGCCAAATAAATTCCTATCATCTGTTAATGACTGAGTCTATATTGATCTGTTACCACTGCATAAGTAAAGTTAGACAAATCGAAGTCATTTGTTGTGATGCTATGCATTATCCACAGTTATTCAGTGAATTGTAGAAAAGAAGGCTTTTGGAAAAAATGGAATACTACTCAGCCACAAAGAATGAGAAATTAGATCCATTCATAGGAAAATGGATGCATATTGAGGGTAAACTCCTAAGTGAAATAAATAAGTCACACATGTATAAATACCAAATAATTTCTCTGGTGTGAAAAGCTATAATGGTACATTAGATCCTAATGATATAATTGACAATGTGAAATAGGAAGAAAAGGGCTAAAGGTGTAGGGGAAGTGGGAAGGGTAGGGGAAAGGTAATAAGGGAAAAGAAAAAATATGACAAAATTAAAAAATGGAAATAAAGTTTTTGTAAATAGGAAAGGGGGGTGAAGGGAGGGCATGGGTAAGGGGAAAAAATGAGAACCAAGACCTGTCATGTAAAGGTACAAGATCACAATGATGAATGTAAATGTACTCTATATACTTAAAATGTATCAATAAACTCAATGAGAGAGAGACAGAAAAAAAGAATGAAGATGAACCACTTTCCTTTTCATACTCCAGCAGGTCAGAGATCTATTCTGTCCTTAAATTCCCCAAAGGTTCCTAATTTTTCTGAAGTGAACATTTGTTACGCACACACATGTGTATGCATGTGTGTGTGTGACTTGTTTAAAAGATCTTCTGGGGAGAAGAAATAATTTACTCCACCAACCTTTTCAAATAGGAAATTTCTTTGCTTTTCCTTACACAGGCTAATCTCTATGTGGCTGTCAGGACACTATTTAAGGAGAAGGCAAGAAAAAGGAGTCAGAAACTCATCTCTTCCTCAGAAAAGCAATAGACAAAGTGAAGAAAATACCAGAACAGTTCTTGCCAATATCTTCTTCCTGATATAGTAGAAACTCTCAGCTTAAAGCAGAATGGATTTCAGCCCTTTCACCAATTTCATTCATATCCAAACAAATTTAATCAAATTTTTTAAATGTATGCATGACACAGTCAAGGAGATAGACATAGCTAATACAACTCCTCTTATAAATAACACATGCTTGACCCATTCTAAGCATCCAACTCTCTGTGTCCTTGGAATCAGAGATGAGGCCTGGTGTATGGCTCTGGGTAGGCTACACTTCCA
>NW_022900947.1:52329303-52341097 GCF_012274545.1 Fukomys damarensis
CTGCCTGTAAAATGGGTAAGAAGAGTTCCTGTCTCATAGGGAGGTGAGGAAATGCTTATTACAATGCCTAGCACCTACTAACTGTTAGCAATCACTATTTTCTGAGGTTATTCCAGAACTGGGGAGAGATGTGTAAAAATTAAGCCTACATCTGAGCCCCAAACTCAATACTAGCATAGGGAAAAAATGAAAAGGGCACTTCCCTTGCTTCCTGTCAAATGTCACTCTACTCAGACAATAGAGGCTACGTCAATAATATGTGAAATAACTCTGAAGACTAAGCCCAAAAAATTCTAGAGAAAAGTTTTCCAAGTATGAACCTTATGACATCTATTTTAATAAGCTAATATTTTCCCACACAATTTCTACACATCGCATTGGATAACTGAGGATAACAAATGACCTTCATCTAAAGGAGAGATTGGAAAGGAAGGTCAGAGTGGACGCACTCATTCACTCATACCGAGATGAAGGTATATGTTGTGTCCTTTAAGAAACTCTTACCTCCATTGGCCTTTGTTGGAGTGCCATTCTCACAGACATGGCTGCAAGTGGACTTGGAGGAGTACACAACCTCATTTAGGTCTGAGGATAAAACGCAGTCATTAACTCACAAGTGGAAAAGCTCAACACTGAGACCAGGTGTTTTATTTGAAGTACACAGAGAAAGTCTGCTTTTTCTTCAAAATATGTCTTACCAAATAACTCATTCTTTCACAAAGCTGGCACAAATCAGCTTACTTATTGTTAGGCAAATGAAAATTATGGTAGTCTCCTTAGCAATGCAAACACTTCCCAAAAGGAAATGGGCTTTCAGTCCTGAACATATGCGTCTTGAATTAGATCAATCAGACAGCTTTCCTCCTAACTCCCAGAAAGTATTTGAATTCATGATTTTTTTTATTCTGCAGACTATAAACTTTTCAATTACATACAGTTGAACCCTTCCTTTTGTATGAGCAGACGATAAACTGTCCCCAGAACTATTCTCCCCTTCTTAGATAGAAGTAAAATTGTATCAAGCTGTATGAGAGATTAGAAAGACTGTGTTTCTACTGCTAGAAAGATAATCTCTCTTACAGTTGGGCATGGCCATGGGACTTTGTGGACACGTCACACATGACATGATATTCTCTTTCTGGGCCAATGTCTTAAACAACAGGAGTACTCTATTGTCGGGGGTGCTGTGCCTTCCAAGGCTTTAGGTGTTGGTCCTCAGTGTGGAGGTAATGACGTGGCAGAAACATTATAAGGTAGAGCCTGTGGAAAGTATTTAGGTCACTGGGACATTGCCCCGAGAAGGGAACCAGGCTGATTTACAGAATGAGGGGACTCTAGCAAAGGGAAGTTCTTATGAGAGGAAAGTTTTGTTCTGCAAATCCTTCTCTGATCTCTTCCTACTGGTGGTCATCCTCCATGTTGTGATGTAAGGAGGTGGAGCCCCCCCAGAGACCAAACAGATGCGCCTGCCTAATCTTGGACCTTCAACCTCCAGATCTTTTCTTTGCAAGGCACCCAGCCTCAGAAATCTTGTTATAGCAACACAAAATGAACTAAGGCAGAAAATTCCTTCTCTATACTCTTTCCTGCAGAAAGCGTACAAGACACAGGGCAGGCCCACCATTCAAGATGGTGCCCTAGAGGAGGAAGAAAAACAAAACAGAAGAAATGGCTTCCTGAATGTTCCTGTGGAGCAGAGTTGCCTGGCAAAGCAGGTGCCCTGGAGATACATGAAAATGAAACACCTACATCATTCAAGTTGCTATATTCTGTGGTCTCTTTATTGGAGCCATTAGCTTCATTCTAACAAAACAACTAGAATTTCTGTTGTGCACCTCTTGGAGATAAGTAAAATAATTGATCTTCAAAAATCTTTCATTTACCTGTTTGGAGGAGGTATGACAACCTGGGTTGTTTTTACTTCACTTTCTCATGGAAGCTTTTGGTATTATTTAAAGAGGCCCCTCTACCTGGACCCCTAACCAGCTGTCAGAAACTGCTTATTGTTTATGCCTTTCTCTCCAGCTGCTTTGTCTTCTCCCTAGCTCCTTCCTCTCAGCATTTATGCATCCAAAAAATACTTGATACAAAAAGTAATCCCCCAGCCCCTTGTTCTGCATTACCAGTCTATCTCTCCTTTCATTGCCAAATGCAGTTTCCATTCACTCGCTCGGCTTCCCCAACTTTTACACCAGCATGTTACATGGCTTCTGTCCTGCTCCACTGCGAGGCTAGCCTTCCATTGTCTTCCTCACGTGGCCATCCTCCCTCTTGAACTAACCCCTCCATCTGGACAACCACTTTCTTCATTTTTTCTGCATCTCTGACTCTCCCTCCACAGGCTCTTCCTTGATACATTCTTCTCCCAGTACAGTTGTTTCTCTTTAACAATTGAGTTCAATTCAACTGACCAAGTCAATTGGTCACTAAGTGAGGAATTGTATATCATATGTACAATACAATATTCAGAACAAAGAAATAGTCAAAGGAAACTCCATTTTGATAACTTTGTTTTTATTTGCATAAGTCTTACATGCAGAACTAAATTGTATAATAGAATTTAAACTACAGTACTTCCTGTGTGGTACAATCAACAAAAACTACAGTACTGTACTTCAGAAGAAGCCACAATCAGATGGCACTGCCACTCATATCCTTGCATTATAAGTACGAGCAGGTCATTAAGTCCCCACAGTGTGCCTTGGTCCTGAGTCTGAACAGTCATTAAACAAGCAGGTCATTAAACAAGGGTGTCTGTACTCGAAAGCCAGGATAGCTCAGCTGTGTGTCCAGGCCTTCTTCCCTGTTCATCCTCTCATACTACCCCTGCTTGATCCCCGCCCTCCTGTAACTATCAGGTAGACAACTTCAGCCCTCAGTGCAACTGCTGACTGTCTGCAAGTGTTCCGTTGGCCCTCAACTTCAGTATATTCAAACCCAAATTCCTTGTTTCTGTTGCCTTTCCCTCCACAAAAGTACTTGCTCTTTTCTGGTATTATCCACATCAAAAATGTTCACCCAATCTTCTGACAATGAAGGAATCACCAAGAGTTGAATATCCTAATTATGTTTGACTCTGCTTACTTCTTCCCATTGTCAATAACTCCCCTAGTTCAACCAGTACATTAAGAAGTCAAATTGTCTGAGTTCAAAGCTGTTATATCACTAACTGTAAAATTAGGCACATTTCTTAACCTCTTTGAAGCTCAGTTTCCTCATCTGTAATTTGAAGGTAAAAATAGCATCCACCACACAACCGTAGGCTTGTGGTTATTATATGTATATTAAATGCTTATAAATGTGTTTTCACGTACTAAGTACTGTTAGCATTCATAAGTGTAGTAAGTAATACACTAAGTGTAAGTAATAAATTACCATTATCTCTTTAAGAGATTATTATAATAACCTTGATTTCATCTTTCTGAGCAATTCCTTCTCCCTCTTCAACACGAATTGTATCTTAAAGTACAGTTTTCCCTAAAATTTCCAATGGCTTCCCATCACCTTTGAGTAAGATCCTGATCCTTAACTTGACGGAAAGGTCTTTCATAATTTTTGCTGTCCTTTCTCCCTTCCCACCCTGTGATTTCACTGCTTTGGTCCTATTGGACTCCTATAGCTCTGTACTTTCCAACATGTAGTATTAATACACAATATTTTCCATTTGCCTTCTCTCTGCTCTGCATTTCATTTTACCAGGAGTTGAATGCAAAACTAAGAACCAAGATATATCATGTAAAGGTACAAATTGCCAAAGATGAATCTCATCATATCATATACCTGAAATGTACTAATAAACTTAATGAATTTTTTAAATACCCATGTAAAATACAATGCTTGCTTACTATGAACTGATTTGCAACTTTTGTTTCATCAGTCCTATGTTAGCTTTTTATCACTGTGATAAAATGCCTGAGGATCTCAACTTAAAAGAAGATGGGTTTATTTTGGCTCGTGGTTTGAGATTTCAGTTCATGGTTCCATTGTTGTGGACCCGAAGTACAGCAGAACACCATGGAGAAGAGCAAAGTTGCTCACCTTGGGGCAGCTAGAAAGCAGAAAGCAAGGGAAAGATCAGAGAGAATGAGAATGATACATAGCCCTCAAAATCATGGTCCCATGATCCACTTTTTCAGTGAGGCCTCACTTCCTGTTTCCATCACTTCCCAGTGATGTCATTATATGATCACCAAGTTAAGCCTTCATGATTTGATCTCTTCCCAAAAGTTTCTCAGCACCCAAGACTTCAGCACAATGAGCCATTGGGAGGACTTACCATATTCAAACTATAATAGCACCCTTGATGTCTGTACTCAGAATTTCTACTTATGCTGCAATATCTTCTGGTTATATCACTTGCATTTTGAATGATGGATCCTTTACACTTCACTCTTATATCCTACAATTCAAACAAAAGAGAACTTCCTATTTTAAAATTAGAAATAATTCCAAGTACAGAATACCCCTACTTTAGCAAGATTTGGGATAACCATTATCCTAATCTGATTGGTCAGAGGATATTATGTATATGTGCCAAGTGGGAAAGACATTAGAGTTACAAATATTAAGTCATTACCCCCTCTTTGAGCTCAAACTGTTTCAAAAAAACCTCTGAAATCAGACTTCTAATTAGGAAGGGGTTGAGGCAAACTGTTCAATGGCCACATTCTCCTTCCCTCTTTCTTATCTTGGGCTAATCATTGCACTTTTGTGGATTCATCTATCTTTTGAAATCTCCACATCTTCCCTTCTGACTCTCTTCTACCAATGGCTGTTCCTGGTGCTTAGGGTTTTAGTTCTAATAATACAAACATTTCATAATGTTCACTTTCAAATGTAGCATTTGTACACAACTTTAAAATGTAGGATTCTCATATTCCTTAATTAATATAAGCAGCTTCACAAGTGTAGTAGCCACCAGGCATCCTCAGAGTTCCTGTCTGCTATAGTTTGGACCTAGAATCTTCCCCCAAGGCTTGTTGATTGAAACCCGGGTCCCTGGTGCAGTGATGTTCCGAGATAGTGCTTTTAGAAAGCAAGTGAATCATGAGGGCCTTGACTTTATGAGTAGATTAACCTGGTCTTTGAGGTCATAATTTGATGGTGAACTTGAAAGTGATGGGAGCAGAGAATGTAGGAGCCTGTGGAAGGAAGTGGGACTTGGGAGCACGTCCTTGAGGACTGTCTTGTCCCCGGCGCCTTCCTCTCTGGCTCTCTCCTTCAGCTTCAGGGCTGCTATAAAGTGAGCAGCTTCTTTCTACCATGCTCTTCCACAGTGACCTCTGCTTCACCACAGGCCCAGACACAAAGGAGCCAGCCACCCACAGGTGAAAACTGCTGCAATCATGAGGCAGAAGAACTCTCTCCTCCTTGTTTTCTCAGGTATTTTGTCAAGTGACAGAAATATGATTAACATAGATTCCTTGCTCTCCCATTTACCAACTGTGAGGTCTGAGCTGAATCATGGATCCATTCCATATTGAATGCAATAACAAAACTCTCCATTTTAGCGCATACTGAATAAGTAAATCATGCTGACTTCATATGATAGCCTGCAGAAGAAAGTAAGTGCTGGAATCCTAGCACTTCCAAGACTCACTAAGTTCACCTCCTCTTCCTCCATTCATGAGAAAACAATTTGTATGAGAAAATAAATGCAAACAAGTAGGAATTTAAAGAGAAGGAAATCCCTTCCAGCCAAGGCAGTCTGGGAATCTTTCACAGAAGACGTCCTTGATCAGAGCCCAGCTATCGTGTGTTCATTCATTTATTCAACAGTGTTCGTTAAATATTTACTGAGCATTGGCTTTGAGCATATAGTCTGGATCTAGTTCTGGAAACTAGAACTATAGCAAAAGAAAGAAAGAGTCAAGGAATAAGTAAAATAGATATTATGTGAGAAGATGATAAGTGACATTAAAAAAATTACAGCAAAGGGAACCAATAGTAAGAGGTAGATGGTCACGTAGTCTGATTAGAGCTCAGGTACCTGTCAGCAGTTGTGGCCATAGGCTAATTCCAGCCTATCGTTTATTTAAATATGGAAAGAAAGCTAAGTAGACTTCTTTTTTTTTTTTTTTTTTTTTTTTTAGGTACCAGGGATTGAACTCAGGTCCTTGCACTTGCAAGACAGGTGGCGGAACCACTGAGCTAAATCCCTGACCCCTGACTTCATATTTTTAAATGATTGGGAAAATAATATCTCACAACACATGAAAATTCCAAGTTCAAATTTTAGAGTCTCTAAAGTGTTACCAGAGCACAGCCATACTCATGTATGTATCACCTATGGCTGCTTTTGTACTACAACAGCAAAACTGAGAAATTGTGACAGAGATCTTAGGATGGCAAATCATGAAGTATTTGTTCTTTAGCCCTTTTTATAGAAAAAGAAGTGAAAGAGGGATCTGTGCGGCGCACTGGGCAGAAGACGCAGTAACATGAAGAATCTGAAATGAGAATGTGCCTGGCACATTCAAAGCTCAGCATGACTGGGGTACAGGAAGAATAACAGGAAATAAGGACAAAGTAACAGAGGCCCAGGTCACCGATGGCCTCAGCGGCCACTTTAAAGAGTTACACTTCTATTCCAGGTAAGAGAGGAAACCACTATAAGAGCTGAGAAATGACAAGGGTCAGCTTCCATTTATTTTAAAATAAACACTCAGGCTGCTGAGTTTGAGAAGAGGTGATCCAGATTAAGAGTGGAAAGGGGCCGGGGATTTAGCTCAGCGGTTCGGTGGCCTGCCTCGCAAGAGCAAGGACCCGAGTTCGATTCTGTTGTATACATGTTCATTTTGAGGTGCTTATCTGTAACCCCAGCGGAAATATCAAATAGGTAGGTAGATATGTGGGTCTGGGAATTCAGGGGAAAGTTCCAGAATAAAAATACATTTGGAGAGCTGGGCATGTTGATGCATACCTGTAACCCCCGGCAGGAAGAGATCCCAACCTCAAGCTACACCTGAGCAATTTAGCAGTCTGGCAAAACACTGTCTCAAAGTTAAAAGTGCAAGTAGTGGCACAAAGAGAAATCTAAACAGTTTAAACAAGAAGGGAATCTGGTCCATAAAAAGGGCAATATTGGCACCTCAGAGAATATTTCCTGGAAGGACGTGGACCTCAAATGATATTCTAGGATTGCACTTAGGCTCCTTCCAACCATGCTTGCTCTTCTCGGTCTTCTGGCCTTCGTTCTTTGCGACCTTATCCAGACTTTTCCATGTGAAGAAGAACACGATGGCAAGGAAACCAGCCTCTTTCTGATGGAATAAATTTCATCTCACATATTATAAAGGCCATAAATTTCAACAAACAAAGAGATCATCCTGAGACTGCCTTCAAGCTATGGATGTCCCTTTTAGTAGCCTTCGTGAGATGTGCTAATTCATCACAAGTGTGCTTCTCTCCTCTGATGACATGAAAAGGCCTTTTCTTTCTTATCTCTGCATTAGGAAAACCCTCCTACTCTGCCACCATGCAGCAAACCTTGGAGACATCTAGGGTTATACTCAGTTATAAAAATGCCTACAGTTGTGGTATTTTAAGAAGTGTCGTGTTGTGATCCCCACACCCGGACCCCAGCCGTTCACTTTTTTTTCTCCTTGCTCCGCAGTCCTTATGAACAATGCCAATTACTTATTTTTAAATTCTGAGTCTGTAATCCCATAGCAATGACTACAAGAAGCTCTAAATTTACATTTTTCCAGGTTGGCAATCCCAAAAGGAAGTTGTATCTCCTAACTTCCATATGTCTATTCCACAAAAGAATCTAACTGACTGAAATTATCCTTGGACCAATTTCTGCTGGGGCTGGGAACAGTCTGGATTACGTCCTGAACACGATGGGACTGAAGGTCCTTCCCCTCTAATTGAGAGTCCCTCCATAACCACAGTAGTGGTGCTAAACAGACAGAATGAAAATATGCTCACTATCATCTTCAAATTATTCACAGGTAGGCAGAAAACAGTGTGTCCTTCTTATAGACAATGCAAAGAATATTTCCCACTATGGGGAAGCTTAACACAATGCAATAAAACTCTCATTTCTTAACATACAACAGCTATAAAAGATCTTAAAAGTTTGTCTAGCCCAAACCTTATTAACATAAGAAAACAGTGAATTGGAAAGTGAACTGGTATAACCAAGGGTGAAGCCAAACCAAGCTCAGGTCTCTGGATTCTTCAACAATTGCGCTTTCCTGTTTCTCAAGTGAAGAGAACAAGGGTCACTGCCATCGTGACAGAAAACATAAAATGCATATGGTGTTGAAAGGTCGAATTTCTTGGTAAATTCAAGGTACTAACTACTAAATCGTAAGTAATTATCAGGTGAATGCTGAATTTTTTTTTAACTCATAAGATTTTATGCTGGTAATACATCTTAACTTCTCCATGCAAATGAAGTACAGTACAACCAGTATGAAAGGAGTTTTTAAAGATGACTGTTATTAAAACTCTTACAAAGAGTTAGAGCTACTCTATGCTAACAACAAAAGCAAGTTAGTTTTTGAACAACCGCTGTCCCATTTATATATCATAAGAGATAAAGACATATTTCAGTGATGTACGCATTCCCATGTTTATAGCAGCACAACTCATACTAGCTTCAGACTCCAGGACAGCCCCAGTACTTCAGCCCCTATCACTTCTCAGACCTTTGCACACACACTGAGTGACACCAGGGGGCTTCCTGGTTCCCCGGCTTGCAGATAACATGTTGCTAGGCTGCTTGGCTTCCATCTTCATGTGACCAAGACCCATAATAACTCTCTCTCTCTCTCTCTCTCTCTCTCTCTCTCTCTCTCTCTCTCTCTCTCTCTCTCTCATAGATAGATGATAGATAGGTAGATAGATAGATAGATAGATAGATAGATAGATAGATAGATATCAGATGTCATATTGGCTCTGCTTCTCTGAAGAACTCTGGGGGGCCTGGTGTATTGTATTAATATTGACTAATAAGCCAGTAAATATTTTGAAGGTCACACAGTGGTACTTTGGTTTATAAACTTAATTTGTTTTATGATTTGGTGGGGGAATGTGGCTGTGCTTGTGTTTATGTTTGTGTTTGTGTGGGGAAGATGGGCATGGTTGTATTTGTCACCCTATGCAGAGTTTAGGAACAGAAGCACATTTTTGATGAATGCTTTTGTTTACAAACCTAATTAGTTGCAAACATAAGTGTTTGCAAACTGAGGTTTTAATGTACTTTCAAAAAGACATGAGTTAAAATGCTAAGGCAGTAAATACCAAAGAATGGAATCAGAAAACAGCCTGGCCTTCACCAAAACTGGGACCTGGGACCTCTTCCTCCTGTTTTCCATTCCCTGTGGGCTACTTGTTTATCTTCTCATGGGTACTATGCGATATCAGGCCTCCTTCAGATTGAAACCCCTCACAAACACTGTCACACATAAAAATTAAAGGCTTAGCCCGGAAATTGTAAACAACTGGTGCTGATAAATGTTGCATATTTTCAAGGGCGGCCTAGTTCTTAACAGGGGGGGGATCTACTCAAAGCAATTCTATAACTTATTTATCGAATGAATGTATGCACAGAATGAAGAGTAAATCACAGTTCTATAAGAGAGTCATCTTTGGAAGTAGTAGGCCTTTCCAATGTCTTTAAAGTGTAGCCGTATAAAAGCTGCCTACTTGATCTATATAAAAGCCAATTCCAACTGAGATCTCTTCTTACAATGTGTGAGAGTATGCTAAATTTACAATTACATTTATTCAGCTAATTTCCTTCACAAGATCTCCAAATATAAAGCTACACTTAGAAAACCTCAACCCTGGAGGAAAACTCCAGCTCTCTGGCTCTCCTCTCTAGAATAACTCTTCAATACCGTGGCCACAATAGCCCCAGATGTACTTCCTAGATGCTGCTTTTCTAGGTTCTTGACATAGTTATATATTGCTGGAGCATCATTGGCCAGAAATGCTTTCAGAAGCACTTGCCTCAGTGTAAATCACAAACAAGAGCAAAACTAGGCCAAGAGACTGCTGTGGCGTTCGGAGCAGAAGCTGCAGCAGGGGCTATGCTGGGAGGGCTCACAGGAGAGGAGAGGCTGACTGTGCAGACTGTGAGCTAGGGCGAGGACTCAGACAGTGGCTGGCACAAGGTGACAAAGTGGACACAGGACCTACAGAGTCCCCAGCATTCTTGTCTACAAGGACAGACTGCTCTCTATGAGCAGTGCCTTCTGAACTCTCCACCAAAGTACCCAAGCCAACAGTCATTAAAGAATACCACCCCACCCCTGCTGTCGCTCTCTGTCTCCTTTGTGCTGCCTAATACTTCTCAGTTAGCCCTGTGCCTCTTGTGTGTTCATTGTCTATCTCTCCCATAAGAATAGAAACTCCAGAAGAAAACAAACTGTTTTATTCCCTTCACTACACCCAGGGTTGGACTATAATAGCACATAGTAAACATTTGTGAGTTGAAATGAACAGAAAGCATATTAGCATTGGCACTGAGGTAAAACCCTTTATCCCTGGGAGTTATCACTTTTACCACCAAACATAAAGCAAACAGCTTCTTATAAAACTAAACATATTCTCCCCATGGACTCCAGCAATCACACCCCTTGGTATTGCCCAAAGAAGTTGAGGACATAAAAACTTGCACATGGATGTTTTTAGCAGCTTTACACATAATTGCCACAAATTGAAAGCAACCAAGATGTCCTTCAGTGGGTGAATAAATAAACCTCTAGACAATGGAAACTTACTCAAAGCTAAAAAAGAAATGAGCTGTCAAGCCATAAAAAGACATGGAGTAATCTTAAATGCATATTTTTAAGTGAAAGAAGCCAATCTGAAAATGTACACAGACTGTTGTTCCAACCACATGGCATTCTGGAAAAGGCAAAAGAGTAGAGGCAGTAAAAAGATGGGTGAGGGAGAAGGCAGAGCAGGGGGCTCCAAGCCAGTGAGACCAATCTGCTCAATGGAATGGCAATGTGCAGCAGAGCCCAACGTGAACCGCAGTGATGGTGACAGGGACACATCAGACCCAGTTCAGCCACTGAAAGAACTCACCCCGTGTGTGGAGATGCTGGTAATGGGCCGGGCCACATGCAAAATCGCTGTACCTTCCTCATGATTTGTCTGTGAACCTACAACTGGTCCTTACAAACAATTTTTAAAGTAAGGCAGCCTCTCTACACTGTCACCAGTGAATTGTACTAGGTTAGCATTTTGCTCCGTGGACCTGCTTCTGCTTATTTACCTCTGGGGACAAGTGTTAAGGAGATCAAGAGGAGCCGCATTTACTTGTAACATGGCTTCTGCCTGGAAAGCGGTCCCCTTCTCTGTAGTAGCAGAACGCTTCCTGACAAACACTCACTCCCTTCAAGACGAACGAGGAAGTGAAAAGGTAGGGAAAGAGCATGGTTTTAATCAGTAGTGAGCACGCTGACTCTCCCCATCTGCTCATCCACGTGACAAAAGGGAGCTCCCTCGTCCTGTCTGGAACCACCACGGTGGGATTTTGTGCTATAACCAGGCACTGCTCACGCCACTCTCAAGCACCGTGTGGAGAATGAGTTAATTATACGTGTAGAGGAAAAGTCGAAAAATTTTCCAGACCTGGCTTAATTAATAGCACATGCCTGTAATAACAGAGTTCTGGGATACTAAGGCAGGAAGATCACAAACTCGAGCCTGATCTAGAAAACTTAGTAAGAGACAGTCTCAAAAAAAAAAAAATTAAAAGTTCAGGTAATATAATTCAGAGTGAGGGCCCTGGGTTCAATCCTCCTTCTGCCAAAAAAAAAAAAAAAAAAAA
>NW_022900947.1:52341236-52398881 GCF_012274545.1 Fukomys damarensis
CTTCTCCAAAAAAAAAAAAAAAAAAAGTCCAGATAGCCCATCTCTTAAATGTTCAAAAATCTTCCACAAGTCTCAGTTTCCTTACCTTTTCTAAAATACAGGTATCATTCTACTGGACAGGCTCTAATATACTAGGATGAGCTGTCTAGATCGGACACCGGAAAGTCAAAGCCCAGCCGAAACTCAACAAGGGAAGCCCAGCCAATATGTTCTGGACATCACATAGATTCATTTGAATGCAATCTACAAAATTTTCACTTAAAATTCACACTCTGTCCCTAAGTCAGATGGCACCCTAAAGTTAATTTGTGCACGTTTGGGGTGGTGAGATCTTCAAAAATATCATTTCAATGAAGTGTTTTCTCTGTTGACTTTGAGAATATCAACAGCAGGGACCTCGTGAGGAGCTCACGAGGTCCTGTGCATTTGCCATTTCAAAGGCTTAGCTCTCTGTACAGGGGTGGGGGCAGCCACTGTGCTCCACATTCCATATAAGCATTTCCAGAAATACTTAGGGATTACAGGGCTCCCACTGGGGCCGTGTGTTCAAAAGCACCATGCTGAGCCACCTACCACGAACAAGGTAGATGCCAGTGCTCTGAGCACTCTGGTTTTCAGATCGGGTTCTTGCTCCCATAAGAAGCCACATGAAGCCCAGGAGACCACAGAAGCCCATCTTAAAGGAAAAGTTTCTAATACTTGCCAGAAGAAAAGCATATAATGCTCAAAGTCTGAGTAATATTCAATAGCTTTCCATCATGAGGCAGGTCTGTGAAGTAGTCTGACAACTTGAGAATTGAGGGCCAGAATTCACTGCTTGCCAGGCTAACACCCATCAATTTGAAAAGCTCTGAAATTCTTTCTGACTTTATGTAAGAAAACTGGTTCCAGTTAAAGTGACAGTAATCTTTTTTTCTCCTGCATTTTACATCTGACAAATCAGTTCTTAGTTCTAAATTTGAGCTGAAATTAAAAACTGAACAGATAGAAGCAAAGCATAATCATTGTGATTGATTTTATGAGGAAAGATAGCAGTTAGATGTTATGCACTTCAACCATCTACAGAATAAAAAAGGCACACGCAGATGCACACACACAAATAATATTGTACTTTGAAAATAATGAAGACATTGTATAGATTGATGCATACATAAGCTCCGCAAACTTTTCTGACTGTTTTCGATGTTCTAGTCGAGCGATATCCAAATGCCAAAGACTTTTAAATGCCTGAGATCAAATTCTTGTCATGAAGAAGCTTCCAAACAACAGAATTGTGTATGCACAAAAGATTAATAAACTATGTGATAAACCCTTTGATAAGTGAAGTAAAATGTGCTGTTGGAGCCAGAGGTGAGAGCTGCCTCCCAACATTACCGGAGACCCTGGGTGTGTATAGGTTTTATTATCCGAGGTAAAAACTCACACCCAAAAGACCAGTGAGGGCAAATGCCCCTTTCACCTTTACATTACAATAGCATCAGAAAGTGTTCCCCCATGAAACCTCTTCAAACATTTTTTTTTAACCGCTTCATTATGTTGAAGGTGACGTTCTTTATACTACTTGCCTTCTCCCGTGAAACCTTGAATACCACTCTGTCCTCTTTGAAAGAAGCCGTGGGATTGTTAAATCCTGGGAAGTAACTGGGTGTGGGTCAGGCTTCCGGTTGGGCCTCTTTCTCCTTCGCTTGCCTTTTACTGACCTCTAGTGGGCATATGTCTATATGGCATAAAATGACAGCAGCCCCAAAGCTCTGGACTGCGCGCAACGATTTCCATCTACCTTCCTCTTCGACATGGGGCGGTGGCCTCTTCCATTCCCGTTTTGTGTAACTGTCAGCACAAACTTGAATCCAATATAAGCTCGTGGTATACAAAACATCCCTCCGCACAGAGAAACACAAATAAAACTTTTCTTATAATGTGATTTTTTTTAAATCTGATTTAAGAATTATCTTAGACAAGATAATTGGGCCGGTGCAGCAATTATTAGCACAGTTGTGTCCCATGAGTCTCAGCCAGAAATTCTTCTAAAACTTGTCTTTTCCTACCTCTTCTTTCCCAAACAACTAATTTCCCTATTCGTTATCTCATTCTAAAGAAAATTACATTCAGCCCAAGTTTCAGGGTGAGCGTTTATTGAAACTTGGGCTGAATGTAATATATGCTAAACAACAACAACAAAAAAATGTACCCTGTAATTTGCAAGGCAATTGGAAGAGGAAAACCCCCTCATCTATACCCACCAGACTCCAACCTCTTTGTTCCTTTGTACCATTTCTCCCGAGCTGCTTTCCATAAAGAAGAAATAAACTTGATATATAAAGGCATTAATAAATTTGATTACATTTGTATGGCAAATGGCTGGGTCACGGTGTCAGTGAGGGTGTTCTAAATGTGTTAATGCAGGACTGTTCATTGCTCACAGATCAGAAGCTGAGACAAAACAGTGCCAAGACTTCAGTGTCACAAGTTTGAACAATACCACTCAGGCCCTGAAAATAGATAGGACCCTTAAATTAACGGTGTTTAATAAAATAATTTAAATGAACTGCAGGCTAAAATGGAGGAATGTGTGTAGAAATCATTAGGCTCCGGATGACTGAAGGATACCAGAACAAATCTACAATAGTGAAACTAAGACCACGTCATGGAGGACCAGCGGGTTCCAAGTAACACCAAGCCTGTAGCCCTGTGTGAATAAGGTTCATATTCAAAATAGCACATATCGAATTGTGTAAACATCTATCTCTCTCCTTTCCCCTACCCTCACTTGGCTGTATTTTGTGCCTACTTTTAGTCTAGCAATTGTGTGATCCAGAAGTGGTCCCCCACAGAACATGGTTTTCCTTCACACAGTCTAATTGCAACTCAATACATTCTTGACACAGTGAGGAAGTGCTGTGCTTCAGGTGCAACAGAAATTAGAACAAAATTTAGGGAGAGTTTTTCCCCAGGTAATTTTGTTCTCCAACAACAACAAAAAAGTTGATAGCATGCTTTTCTCTAGGATCAGGCAGGGATCTGCTCCAAACCTCGCAGACAAAACAATCCAAAGTGTAGCTATAAAGACAAATTTCCTCAAATGTATATCTTCTACATAATCTTTAAAATTGCAGCCCATACTAGTTTTTAAATTATTAAAAACCCACCCCAGTGGCAGCAGTTTTGATTTTCAAAAAGAATAACTGCAGTTTAATTAAGGCTATTAGCAAATAAAACAAGATAAAGCCTATCTGAAAGAGATCTCAGGTCCCAGGCTCACCCTTGAGGGATCAGGAAAAACTGGCTTAACACGCAGAAAAGAAGGCATATGGGGAGAAGTTTAGAATGTAAGAGACCTTTGGGGTTTTTTAATTGTATGAATTCAAGAAGTCAAGAGACTAACAAGTCTTTTGCTTCTCTTTTGGTTTAGGAGGCCAAGAATATAGCATATTCTTTTCTACTGCAATAATGCTTCCTATTGCATTGTTATTTCTATCATCATAATCACCATCAGGGAGAGCTCAAGCCTCCACTTAGTTCCAATATTAGATTACCCAATAGCTTGACTAAGAGCACACCTAAAGTCTGTTATGATCTGAATACTTGTGCCCCTCCAAAATTCATATATTGAAACCCTGCACCCCAAAGCTATGAGATTAGAAGGTGAGGTTTTCAGGAGGTGACTCATCTACAAGGTGTATCCCTCGTAAGTAGGCCCTTAGGAAGGGCTCCAGATAGACTCCTCTCCCCTTCCCTCACGTAAAGCCACAGCAAGGAAAGCTGTGTGTGAGCCAGAAGAAGGATCTGTAACAAACCCCAGATCTGATTGATACCAGCCTCCAAAACTATGAGAAATAAATTTTTATTGTTTACAGCCCATCCAATTTTAGTATTTGCATAGCCGCCCAAGTGCACTAAATTAAAGTTCTAGCAAAACAAGATTACCAAAGGGAGGAAGAAAGAAAGAAAGAGACCAGTGGCACCACGTCTGCGTCACAAGCACAAGGTCCTGAGTTCAATCCCTGGTACCAAAGAGAGAGAGAGAGAGAGAGAGAGAGAGAGAGAGAGAGAGAGAGAGAGGAGGGAGGGAGGGAGGAAGAGAGCAAGATTGACTTACAGAATTTGATATATGGCATTTTGAAATAACAACTAGTACTACTATCACGGAGAAAACAGAACTAGGGTGAGAATCTGTACACTTGCTTCATTTTTTCATGGCTTTATTATCAGAAGCAGTACAGTATAAGAGTTAGGAGCTCTGATTCTGGAGTCAGCCTACCTGGGGTTGCATCTCAGTTCTGTCATGAACTAGTTATAATCTTTCATCTATAAAATGGTGAGAAAATTATTCCCATATCATAGGTTTGCCATGAATTAATTATACAGAGCCCTCAACCATGTCTAGCATGCTATAATTGCTGCACAAGTTTCTATTACTATTAGTCCACAGTTTACTGTTATTTACTTTTGGCCACCAGGGCTCTAAAGCCATATACCTGCCTTAACTTTGGCAAAAAAAAGAAAGAAAGAAAGAAAGAAAGGAAGGAAGGAAGAAAGAAAGGGAAATGCTGACTGTACATAAAATAAATATTTTCTGGACAATCCTAAAATTAAAGAGGAAATTATTAAGATTACACAGACTCTCAAAGGGCTTATCTTGAGCCAACAGAAAAGCCACACACCTGAAGAGGACAATGATTGATATTCATAGTACGGAGACAGAAACTTCCCCTTGTATTCTATTGCTGGGCAGCACCGGAATCTCCAAGGAATTCCAAGAATTAAGATGCCTCTTCCCTGCTTAATTCCACAAATTGAATAATTTGGAAAGGCAGGAGGATCAAAATATCACCTTGAGTGTAAATACAGAATAGTTTCTTTGGTGTAAAAAACTATAATTGTACATAAGATCGTAATGATATAATTGACAATGTGAAATAGGAAGAAAACGGCTAAAGGTGTAGGGAAAGTGGGAAGGGTAGGGGAAAGGTAATAGGAGAAAAGAAAAGAATATGAGAAAATGCAAAATAAAGTGTTTGTAAATGGGAAGGGGAGGAGGGGGTGAGGGAGGGGCACGGACAATAGGAAAAAATGAGAACCAAGACCTGTCATGTAAAGGTATGAGATCCCAGTAATGAACGTAACTGTATTATATACCTAAAACGTACCAATAATCTCAATGAGAGAAAAAAAATATCACTTTGAATACCAAATGAAAGCAACTTGGAAGAGGAAACTCGGATCAGAAATAAGATTCTCTTTGATGGCAGTCAGTGGGTAGCAGCAAAAGCCTCTGCACATGGAGCAGAGAAGCAGCCTGATCACCTGGCTTCTTCCAAGAAAGAGAAGGACCAGGCTGAGTCATGCATGCATGGCTGTCCTTTCCAAGCATATTCCTTCCTAAGAGCAGAGTTAATAGGCTGGGAGTGTGTTTACAGAAAATCCTTCATCTTGGAAACCAGAAGTAGTGGAAAAGCAGCTCTCATTTTCTATCTTCCAGCTTCCCTGAAACCACTGAGTTTAACTAGTAACAAACAGTGCTCTGGCCATGGTCCTGACTGAAACCACAGACTGCATGGCTCAGACCACAGAAACTCTTATTTTCCCACAGTTGTGTAGCATAGACGTCGGACCGCAGACTTGTTTCTCCAAAGCCTTTCTCCTTGGCTTGCCCTTTCCTGTTTTTCCCCACATCGTCACTTGGTCTTCCCCCTGTGTGTGTCACTTCTTCTCATGAGGACATGCATGGATCTGGTTTAGGGACCACCCTAAAGGAATCACTAACCACTGTCTCCAAGTAAGTCCCATTCTGATTGTTATGGGTAAGAGTTCCAACATATGAATTTGGAAGGTACACGATTTACTCGAGAAGAAGAGTGATTATATAATGAAAGGAAACAGGAAAATATTACAAGACTACACAGACATTTTTCTATATTCCCAGCATGTAAAATAGTCCTGGAAGATAGGAGGCACTTAATGCCTGCTAAATGAAGAAAGTGAAGTAAACTGCTCAGTGAACATTAGCTCCCCTCTTTTCCATCTCTCTTAAATTCCATTTTGGTGACTGATCTGAAATCATATTCTAGATCAGGGGTGGCAAACCTATGACACACATGGCACAGTACACTGTGTGTATCACTGAAAGCTCTAAAAGGTTCGACATCACTATTCTAGGTAAACATGTGGGGCTATCTGTTCCATGACAAGCTCAGCATGGTAGGGAGTGTGGCTTCTTTCTTTCACATTCCTGCAATGCTCAACCAACCATCCTACCCATGGACTGGCTCCTCAGTAAACCTTTTCAACTGTCCTCCAAGGTGATGGGCCTCCTTCTCCTGCCTTCATTCTCTAAGCATGTTTCTTTGGTGAGAGGGCAAGGATTAAATACTCATTACTCTTTCATCCCCACAGAAAACATCCCACCACTATAGAAATAGCTGATCAAGAAGTTGTTCTTGTCTTGAATTAAATTTAATTGAACGAACAGAATGTCCTCCTTGCCAAGGGAAACCAAGAGCCCTTGCAAACAAAGGCTTCCCCCTCTCAACCACTTTTAAATTCTTTCTGACTTTACCCTTTTCCATTATTTCCTCTTTCCCATCCCTCCATTCTTCATCCTTGTCATGTCACGCAACAGAACAAACTCATCAAATGTCCTCTTGCCCTCTACCTCTTTGTGGCTCTTGCTTTTCTCCTTTCTCCATGCATTTGCCAGTATTTTCAGTTGCCTCTGCGTTGCTGATCAGTCATTAATTTCCTTCTTATCAGGAATAAAGAAACTATTAATCGCCTCTCACGATATGATGGGCACTGCCCTGACACTATCCCATCACAATAACAGGAGGCCTATTAATAAACACACAGTGCTGTGAAGAACTCCACTGAGCCCTTGCCAGGTCATTAAATCCATAGTGTTTGATGGGCAATAAAAGAGAAATGTGGAACGGTAATGGCAGCTGTGGGAGGGCACTGCTCTCCTGGTCTGCTTTAACCACAAGAAAAGACAGGAAATTATGTGTGTGTGTGTGTGTGTGTGTGTGTGTGTGTGTGTGTGTGTGTGTGTGTGTTTTAAAATATGTATTTATTTTACTCATTGTTACTGATTTCAAATGCCTGTGCATATTTCACAGGCACCTGGTTCATAAATAAAACTCAGGCTGAGATTTCAGCATTAAATTCTTGCAGGCTCTAGGAGGAACGCAACATCTGGTTTGACTGAAGAAGCACGCGTGGAGTTGCGCTGCAACTGGGAGAGGCTTCGCATGGGATGCTTGGAGGGCAGGGGCTCATGAAAAGATGCCTCTGTTTTTTGCATCTCATGATCTATGCAAAGGATATTGCCCTATGTTGATAAGATATTATCACATGGGCAGTTTCTAACTCCAGAAACAAATTACAAAGCCAATAAACATAAAATAGCTTTTTTAAAGCTAAAATCAAATAATAATTCATATCGTAAGGTAAGTTAAAATTACTTTGGGCAAGCCAGGTGTGGTGGCTCAGGTCTGTAATCCCAGCACTTGGGAGGCTGAGGTAGGAGGATTGCTGTGAGTTTGAGACCAGCCTAGGCTACATAGTAAGTTCCAGGTCAGTCTCAACTACATAGTGAGACCCTGTCTCAAAAACAAAACAAAACAAAATTACTTTGGGCGATATATTCCTATTTCTTACCATACAGATAAACTCAAACATAATTCATATATCATAAGAAAGTATATTTATAAAACCTAATGTTTAAAAACAGAAAAGTGGATCATAAGCCTATAGTGGTATCCAACACTGGACCACCACAGACAAAAGCACTGCAATAAACCTGAAGCAATTGAACATTCAATGTTTTTTTTTTAATTTTGCAGGAGAAAAAGGTTCATTTTTTGTCCATCACTAGGTTTGTGCATACGACTCCTATAACAAGACAGATATCAAGACAAAAGCCTAAAAATTTATCTGATACATTTTAGATAACAAAAGAGGCTTCATAAGGAAGTGAAGATCCAATAAATCCAGGAAACCTTGTAGTTTTACACCTGGCTTGAATAAGGAGAGCAGAGTCACACAGTGTGATTGTACAGAGTGGGTCTGAACCAGGGGTAATGAGCAGGAAGAGCACAGCTAGGGCTGTTTGCTCAGACTCTTCTCAGACCTGTGACTTCAGAAGTCATGACAGTCCTTCCTCCACGCATAGGGAGGTCGTCTCTGGGATGAGGGTCTTATGGCCCCCTTCAGGGAAAGCAGGCTAGATTTTATAACCTGCTTTTGAGCCCAGGAAGCAAAACCAAGTTAGACTGATATTCCTATTTCTGCTGTTTCTCACATGCCAAGGTGCTATTTGCTGGTAGCGTGTTCTACCCTTCAGCCATTTCATACACCCTTCAGCAATTCCAAAATTCCATAATTTATACTAATTTTTGAATCTCGTAAGACTAAACTTGAATCACAATCCCACTTCCATGTTCTGACAAAAATGGCAATGGAGTGTTGAGAGTGGATGCATGTTTGCCAGCCAGTCACAGTCCAGAAGGAATATGCTTAATTCTCACACAGTCTGAATGAGAACTTGGAGAGAACTCTGATATGGTTGCACCTACACTAGGCTTTATTTAAAATCCTAGAAGGTGAAGTCTGAAACAGTTTCAGAGCCAAGACAAAGTTGATTTATCACAGCTACAGAGGGCAGTGGAGACCCCACAAAATCCTCTGGAGCTGAAAAGACTGCATTTACTCCTAGCTCCATGACTTTTGCCCAGAGTTACTACACTGCTTTGAGCAAGTGGCACAGCCTCTCTGATAAGAGGAACATCTTGAAAGAAGCTGACTCTGTTTCACTGAGCTTCCAATTTCAAGAGGGTTGCAATGGACTTGGTTAGTGCCTTGAATGGTTTAGAAAAATGTTCCCAGAGCCCAGATGTTAAAACCTTACACTTTAGGAGTTTTGCCACAGTGGCATCAGCTTGGACTTCAGATTCCCCTCTGCCACGCTGCCCAGTCTGATCTATGGGCCTCCTTCATAGCAGCACCTTTCCCTGCAGGTGCCATTGATTGATTGCCCTGACCCAGCACCAGGAGGGTGAGTTTTGCCACAGTAGCCCTGGCTTGGACTTTAGATTCCCCTCTGCCGCACTGCCTGGCCTGATCTATGAGCCTCCTTCATAGCCACGCCTTTCCCTGTGGGTGCCATTGATTGATTGCCCTGACCCAGCACCAGGAGGGTAGCCACGTGGGCTCTGCTGAGCACCACCATCCCCCCAGAGTCCGTGATTGTGCCAGTCCTTGGACACACTCTGCAGAGGCATGGCTGGCTATAAAGGGTGGTGATTGATCCTATTGTGTTCCTGATTATATCATTTTGGATAAAGGCTAGGGATTCATTTGATGAGTTGTTTTCTCAATTATGAAAATGAGAATGTCTATAAGTCATTAGAAAATCAAAGGCTGGGACGCAACAATATCAGGAAGATTTAATGACCCAGAGATTGAATCAAGGGCAACCCAACAGCAGAAATAAAGATGAGAAAACACTTAAGCAAGCCACAAAGACAGACTTCCAGTTCACCAATGCCAAACAGTAGGACAAAGGAGGATGAAAAATCAGATAGTGAACCTCCAGTACACTCAGAACTCACAGAACAGGAAGTAACAAAACTGATCAATCAAGCTCTAGAAAAATTCAAAACAGAAATAATTTCCCAGATAACCGTAGAGATGGCAAAAAAAAATGAAAGACATTATTCAATACTCCAGAATAGAAAGTGACAAAAAAATAGATGAGCTTAGGAACATAATAGAAACCATGAAGGCCCAGAATAAGAAAGAAATGGAAAAAATGAACATCCAATATAGGAAAGAAATGGAATCCATTAAACAGATTCAAACATATATCCAGGAGATTAAAAACTCTATTAAAAGCATAAACAACAGAATAAAATATTGTGAAGATAGAATCTCAGATATAGAAGATAGGATGGCAGACAGTGATCATGAAAAGAGAGGTCTCTTAAAAACAGTAAGGGAGCATGAGAAATTGATACAACAACTCCTAGATGATGCAAAGAAGAATAACATAAGACTGATAGGAATCCATGAAGTAGCAGGAGAAAATGCAAATGATTTAAGAAAGCTGTTCACAGAATTAATGACAGAAAACTTCCCAGAGGGGAAGAATTTGATATACAGATTAGCAAGGCATGTAGGACTCCAACTAGCCATGATCAAAAACAATCTACACCTAGACATATAATAATCAAGATCCCAGAAACCCAACAGAAGAACAAAATACTATAAGCAGTAAGACAAAAGAAACAAATCACTTGCAAAGGAAAGCCCATCATAATCACAGCAGACTTCAACACAAACACTCAGGTCAAGGAGAGCCTGGAGTGAGGTATTTCAAGTCCTAAAATAAAACAACCAACAACCAAGACTGATGTATCCTGCAAAACTCTCTTTCAAAATGGATGGAGAAATAAGATACTTCCATGACAAAGAACACTTGAGAAACTTCATGAATACTAAACCAGCACTACAAGGAATTTTAAACAATATCCTAGAAAAGCACAATGAAGATCACAACACCAGGAGGCCCAACAGAGCAAATCAAATAGCCAAAACAGAAACTAAAAGGAAAGGGCAAAAACTTAAAAAGAGTAAACAAAAGGACAATAACATAACAATAATAAGTCAGTACATATCAGTTATAACCATCAATGTCAATGGCCTCAATTCACCAATCAAGAGAAATAGATTGGCAGAATGGATTAAGAAGCAAAACATGGGCCGGCTATTTAGCTCAGTGGTTTGGTGGCCTGCCTTGCAAGTGCAAAGACCCGAGTTCAATACCCAGTACCAAAAAAAAGAAGAAGAAGAAGAAGAAGAAGCAGCAAAACCCAACAATATGTTGTTTACAAGAAACACACTTAGTGCAAAGAGAAGCCCATAGACAGAAAGTGAAAGGATGGAAAAAAATTCTCCATGCAACAGGAGCCCAGAAAAAAGCAGGGGTAGCAATCTTATTCACAGACAAAGTAAATTTCAAACCAAAACTGATTAAGCGAGACAAAGAAGGCAACTACATCCTTGTAAAGGGAACAATCCAAGAGGAAGAAATGACAATCATAAACATATATGAACCAAATATAAATACCCCCAACTATATAAAACAAATATTAACTAACATGAAAAACTAAATAAGCACTAATACAATTGTACTGGGGGATCTAAATACCCCACTATCACAAATAGACAGATCATCTAGGCAAAAAATCAACAATGAAATACTAGAACTGAACCAAGCTTTTGAACGCATGGACTTATTAGAAGTCTATAGAGTGTCCCACCCCACAAAATCAGAATATACATTCTTTTCAGCTGCACATCGGTCATTCTCCAAGATAGATCACATAATAGCTCACAAAACAGGTTTGAATAAATGCAAAAGAATTGAAGTTATTCCCTGTATTTTATCAGATGACAGTGCAACAAAGCTGGAGATCAATAGCATAAGAAACCGTAGGAACTTCACAAACACATGGAAATTGAACAACATTCTGCTGAACAATCAATGGATCACAGAGGAAATTAAAGAAGAAATCAGACAATTTTAACAAATAAATGAAAATGCCAATACAACATACAGGAATCCATGGGACACAATGAAAGCAGTTCTACGTGGAAAATTCATAGCACTGAATGCCCACACTAGGAAAACAGAGTGAGTTCAAATAAATAACCTAATGATGAATCTTAGAGCCCTAGAAAAACAAGAGCAAGAAAAACCCAAAGCTGCAACAAGAGAGGAAATTATAAAGATTAGAGCAGAAATCAATGCAATGGAAACTAAGAAAATGATACAAAAAATACATGAATCGAAGAGTTGTTTTTTTTTTGAAAGAATAAATAAAATTGATAAACCCTTAGCTAAACTTATCAAAAAAAAGGAAAGAAAAGGCTCAGATCCATGCAATCAGGAATGAAAAAGGTGAAGTCACAAAAGATTGCACAGAAATCCAGAGGATCATTAATACCTACTATGAGAACCTGTAATCTAATAAAATGGAAAACACAGAAGAGATTGACAGATTTCTAGATATTAATGAATTTCCAAAGTTGAACAAAGAAGATAAAAACATTTTAAACACCCAATTACAATCAGCGAAATTGAAAATGTAATTAAAATCTCACCAACAAAGCAAAGCCCGGGTCCTGATGGATTCACTGCTGAATTTTATAAGACATTTAGAGAAGAACTACTACCATTACTCTTCAGACTTTTCAATGAAATTGAAAGGGAAGCAATACTTCCAAATTCATTCCCAAACCACTTTGATTCCCAAACCAGGGAAAGATGGAACTAAAAAAGAGAACTATACACCAATCTCCTTAATGAAAATAAATGCAAAAATACTCAATAAGATACTAGAAAACAGAATACAGAGGATCATCAAGAAGATCATACATCCTGACCAAGTCGGATTTATTCCAGGGATGCAAGGATGGTTCAATATATGTAAATCAATAAATGTAATACACTATATTAACAAAGTCAAGGACAAGAACCATATGATCCTCTCAATAGATGCAGAAAAAGCATTTGACAAAATTCAACACCCATTCATGATAAAAACCCAGCAAAAAATTGGAATAGATGGTCTATATCTCAACTTAATAAAGGCTATCTATGAAAAACCAACAGCCAACATCATGTTAAATGGCCAAAAACTGAAAACCTTCACCTTAAAATCAGGAACAAGACAAGGATGCCTACTATCACCACTCCTCCTGGATATAGTTCTGGAAACATTAGCCATAGCAATTAGACAAGAGAAAGAAATTAATGCAATAAAGATAGGAAAGGAAGAAGTTAAACTGTCATTATTTGCTGATGCTACGATACTCTACTTTGAAGACCCAAATAACTCCACCAAAAGACTTCTTGACTTAATACACACTTCTAGCAGAGTAGCTGGATACAAAGTCAACACCCAAAAATCAATAGCCTTCTTGTACACAAATAACATACTCACTGAGAGAGAAATTAGGGAAACAATTCCCTTTACCATAGCATCCAAAAAAAAATGAAGTATCTGGGAATCAATCTAACAAAAGAAGCAAAAGACCTCTACAATGAAAACTACAGCACTCTGAAAAAAGAGATCAAATAGGATATAAGAAAATGGAAAGATATGCCCTCTTCCTGGGTAGGAAGAATCAACATAGTGAAAATGGCCATACTACCAAAACTGCTATACAGATTCAATGCAATACCAATTGAAATTCCAACACTATACTTCACAGGACTAGAAAGAAGAATTAAAAATTCATTTGGAACCATAAGAGACCTAGAATAGCAAAAGCCACCCTAGGCATCGGACACATGGAAGCGGGTATAATAATTCCCAATTTGAAACTATACTACAAAGCCACTGTGATAAAAACAGCATGGTACTGGCAAAGAAACAGACCTGAGGATCAGTGGAAAAGACTGGAAGATACAGAAACAATTCCAGATGTACTCAGCTACATCGTCTTTGACAAAGGAGCTCACCATCACCACTGGAGGAAAGACAGCCTCTTTAATAAGTGGTGTTGGAAAAAATGGATCTCAACCTGTCAAAGATTAAAACTGGACCCTTATCTTTCACCATGCACTAAATTAAAATCAAAATGGATTAAATATCTAAATATTAAAACAGAAACTCTAAATTTGCTGGAAGATAAATTAGACAGAACTCTTGAAGACATTGGCATAGGAAAAGACTTTAGGAACAAATCCTTAGTAGCACGGGAACTAGCAGAAAGAATCAACAACTGGAATCTCATCTTATTAAAAAGCTTCTGCACTGCAAAAAAAACCATAAATAGAACTAAGAGACAACCTACAATGTGAGAAAAAAATTTTACCAGCTGCTCTTCAGACAAAGGACTATTATCTAGAATATATAAAGAACTCAAAACAATCAGCCCCCCCAAAATATAAAGACCGGATTCAAAAATGGGCATCTGAAATGTACAGACATTTCTCAGACAAAGAAGTAAAAGTAGCAAGTAAATATATGAAAAAAGCTCCACATCACTGGTCATTTGAGAGATGCAGATGAAAACAACACTGAGATACCACCTCACCCCACAAAGAATGGCTGCTATCAAGAAATCACACAATAACAAATGTTGGTGGGATTGGGAGGAGAAAGGATCCCTTCTCCATTGTTGGTGGGAGTGCAGACTGGTGCAACCACTAATGGAAGTCAACATGGAGATAGCTCAAAGAGCTAGGACTAGAGGTTCCATTTCACCCAGCCATAGCTCTGCTGTGTATCTTTCCAAAAGAACTAAAAGAATCATAGCACAGTGATATATGTGCACCAATATTTATAGCACCACAGTTTGTCATAGCTAAAACTTGGAAACAGCCCATTTGCCCAGCAGTTGGAAACTGGATAAAGATGTGGTCTTTCTATAAAATGGAATACTACTCAGCCATAAAGAATGAGAAATTAGAGTCATTCATAGGAAAATGGACACATATTGAGGATATACTCCTAAGTGAAATCAATAGGTCACACATGTGTAAATACCGAATAGTTTCTCTGGTGTGAAAAACTGTAATAGTACATATGATCCTAATGATACAATTGACCATGTGAAATAGGAAGAAAACGGCTAAAGGTGTAGGGAAAATGGGATGAGTAGGGGAAAGGTAATAACGGAAAAGAAAAAAATATGAGAAAATGAAAAAATGGAAATAAAGTGTTTGTAAATAGGGAGGCTTGGAGGGGGTGAAGGGAGGGCAGGGACAAGGGGAAAAAATGAGAACCAAGACCTGTCATGTGAAGATACAGGATCCCAGTAATGAATGTAACTGTATTGTAGACCTAGATTGTACCAATGAACTCAATAAAAAGGGGAAAAAAAACCTTACACTTTAGCTTGTTGCTCTGTTGAGAAGCTTTAAGGGCTGGGCCTAGTGGGAAGTCTTGTCATTGAGTGCGGGACCATGAGAGCCCAGACCCTGCCTCTTCCTCCTCTTTTCTCTTCGCCTTACCCTGTGCTGAGTACTTTTGCTCCACAATGCTCGTGGTGTATACATCTAAAGCAACCATGTCAACTGATCATGAATTAAGATCTCTGAAGCTATGAGCCAAAATAACTTCTTCTCTTTGTAAGTTGATCCTCTCGGGTATTTGGTATAGTGACAGAAATCTAACTAACACATACTCTACCCACATTGCCTCAGATCACCCTGGATCACTTGCCGTTTTAGGGAGAAGACCTCCCCCCAAAATGACTATACTCATTTCCCCAAGCTCCTGTGTCTCCAACTCTTTCTTTGGCGCCATCCTCGAGTAGGACGTTTTGGAGAGGTAACATTCACAGAAGCATTCCTCAACTCACGAAGTCATGACTGCTCTGCTTACATGTGCTATAGCTCCTTGCCCTTCCGTAAGCAATTCTGGGATGTGTTCTAAATGGTGTTGTAGAAGTGTCACTGAAGCTTAAAACCCAACTGCTCCAAACAGTAATGGTGTCAATGATACATCACTGATTCTTCCCTTCCTCCTCTCATGTCACTCCTCCATCACCAGGCTTTCTAAGATTTTTCTCCAATACAATACCTGAATCTAGATCTTCCTGTTAGAGTTAACTTTTGGAAGAAATTGAACTAAGACATAACTAAAGTTTCTAAATCTCCTTAGAAAAATAATTTCTCCCTACACAGTACAAACTCACAGTGAGAAATTAATTTTCAATACTAAGACTCCATGATTCCCAAAAGCATGAGTGTCACAGACATTTCACTCTGAGTGGCTATGCCACGGGTCCACACCCTAAAATGTATCTTCTTAGGAAGTCTGAACCAAGCCTAACCTACAAGCTGCCAAAAGTTTATTTTTACTGTCTCCTCTTCTGAAATTGAGCACCTAAAAGAGATTACTAAGAAATCTCATCCTTTGCCTTTCTACACCTTAGTAGAGTAATGGTAGATATAAATAAGAGGAATGGGTATCTGGCTATTATGAAAGCATTATTTTGAACTGATTATTTTAAAAATAGGTTTTCTCTCTAAAAATAGAGAAAGCTTTGAAAACAGTAGAAGTTAATGTTTGTAAAGAGAATTTACAGTGTATATATCTGTAAAGGAAATCTCCATTTGTAAGATATCTCCTTTTATAACCAGAATCAGAAAAATGATGGAATTACTGCATAATAACTAAAATCTGTATATGAACCTTTCCCTTATTTACCAGGGTTTTCCTGCTTCCTCCTCCATTATTGACCTCTTTAAAGTCTTCTTCTCTGGAACAGTTAAAGATGGTATCTAAGGCTGACTTCACCTTTGTGGAAAGTACTCATTTATCAGAATATCTTCCATATATACATGAGCTGTATTTTATTAAATTTCTGTTCCTTTCTCTCTTGTTAGCCTGTCTTTTGTTACAGTGGTCCATCTCAGCTGAGAACTAGGAAAGAGAGAAAATTATTTCTCTTCCCAGCTGAGAACTATGAAAGAGAAAAAAAAATATTTTTGTGAGTATGGCACTAGAGATTGAACCCAGGGTCTCACACATATTAAGCAAACACTCTAGTGCTGAACCACATTCACAGACCTTTTTTTTTTTAATTTTATTTTGAGACAGTGTCTCACTAAACAGCTCAGGCTTGCCTCAAACGTGTGGACCTCCTGATTCATACTCCTGAGTTGCTGGGACTACAGGTATGTGCCAGTCCACATGGCCCACTACATCTATTTTAAAGTTCAGCATTCATCCTAACATTTTGTCTTTATAAACCTAAAAATAATGTCCTCCTCTCTATACCAGGGATAATAATGGTGCTTAAATGAAATAAATTGATGTCAAGATTAAATATAAGTGTTCAAGGTACATGATGGCTGTGTCTAAAAAACAGTAATTTCCCAATTGGTGCTATCAACATTAATATCATTAATATTATAATTTTTTATAATTATAATTTATTTTAATATTATTATTATAAAGGAGAAATTCAGTTTGAAGGACTGTTTGATTATTTCAGATATTCTTATTACATTTTTGGGACAGAATTAACAATGGTGTTTAATTTTAAGATGTGGATTTTTTCATACCATAATGTTTCAGATGGATACAGATTGTATTGGTAAGCTTTTTGTGGCTAGGGCCAAGATAGCTTAAAAGAGAAAGGATTTATTTTAACTCACAGTTTCAGAAGTTTCAGTCCATGGTAAGCTGGTTGCCAAGCAGAAACGTCATGGTGGAAGGCTATGGCGGAGGAAAGCCATGGAAGAGAAGAATCAAAGAGCAGAGAACATCCCAAGAAAGGAAAAGGACCAAGGATGAGAACATACCCTTCCAGGCTATGACCTCAGTGACCCATCTCAGCTCTACCTCCTAACAGCCCACACAGCATCCTCATGATGCAGTGGGCTTAAAGACCTAGCATTCAACACATGAGATTCATGGGGGACACTTTTGATCTAAACCATAGCAATAGCCATATTTCAGTATGTGTATATCTGATATATTGAAATGTCTTGTTTTCCTATAAAGACCTTGTGAAATTGATGGTGCATCTTATTATAGCATGTTTGCTATCATTTGTGTTCCCAAAATTCTTGTATTGGAATTTTAAAGTTCACATATCAGGGCCTTAATAAGAGATCCTTAGGGTTTGAGGGCTTGGCCTTATGAGTAGATTGATGTTGTATCAGAGGAGTCAGTTTTTTTTCATGAGTAGATTTATTATAAAAAGCAAGTCAAGGCCTCTTTTGCTCTCACCCTCCACCTGGGATGACATAGCAAGGAAGCTCTTGATGACAGCACCAGAAGCCTGTTCTCAGGCTTCCCAGAAACTAGAACTGTGAGTCAAAAGAAAATCTGATGACTATCAATTACCCAGTCCCAAGTATTCTAGTAGCAGAAGAAAATATACTACTGTGGTGTCAAAGTCAAGCATGACAGTGAGTGTTCTTAGTGCTATTGAAATATTGGAGTCCAAGCACGTCTCATGCAATAAGACTGAGGAGCACAGATCCCTAAGGTTCTTGAGGCACAACTGTCTCTCAGCATACAGCTCCATGTTTGCTGGATGATGCTTTAAACAAAAAAAATTCACACTTTTAAAAATAGACTTTCTGTAGAATTTTGCCTATAGTTACACATAAATTTCAATAAATGCATTGTTTTATAACCCATTTGTGGGAAAATGTTTGTCGCAGAAGCTCATGTTTAAAAGAAATCAAGTACCCACAATACCCCTGACAATAGCAAGAATAAGGTAGAACTTTATTTTTTTATTAGCCGTCAGTGTTTTATATCTGATGTCTTCTATACTACTGAGAAATGTGGGCAAATCCATTACTTGAAAAACAAAGCAAATAAGCAATTATATTTTCAGAAGTGGAAGAAGTGGGAAAGGAAAGAAGGGAAAAGAAAAATACAAGAAAGGGAAAAAATGGAAGCAAAGCCTTTGTACATGGGAAAGGGTGGAGCAGGTGAAGGGAGGACAGGGCAATGGGGAAAAAATAGGAACCAAGATACATCACGTAAAAAGGTACAGGACCCCAATGATGAATGTAACTGTATTGTATACCTAAAATGTACCAATAAACTTAATGAGAAAAAACTATATTTTCATAAAACTTAGGATCTGTGGATGCTTACTTAGGAAAACCTTGTAGAAAAAATGGTACTTTTTCACATAACCAGGCCCACAAATTTTCTAAAATGAACAACTGTCAAGTAGTTGTTCTACTCCAAATATATTTACGAAAACATAAACTTCCTATTATTCATCAAAAGTTTTCTATTTATGATATGAGTTTTAAACCTTGTTTAAAAATATGGAAGAATCAGGCCAGATTAGCTCAGTGGTTCTGCCACCTTCCTCACAAGCACAAGGTCCCAAGTTAGATCCCTGGTACAAAGAAAAAAAAAAAAGGAAGAATCGTTAGTCCCTTAATTTAAAAAAACAAAACAAAACACTGAACAAGACAGTTAAACCTCTAGTACTCTAGTTCTTAGCTCCCTTGGTCATTAATATTTCAGGAGAAAAATAACAACCCCATAGGTTCATGTTGGAATAGACCTCTTTTATAAAAGACAAATTAACAAAAGAAAAGCACCCATTATTAATATTGTCTTTCATATATACAAGGGAGAAACTGAGAAAAGGAGTAATTCTCAAAAAATGGCTTTGAATTCTGGCTTACGTGTCTTTGACAAAGAGCAGTTCTTTTTTAGAGATGTCATAAGACAGAGGAAAAGAACTCTGAGACTTGATAGCCAAGGCAAACAAATGGCTTGTTAGTAAAGTTTTTTAACTTATAAATCCCCCTGTTATCATCACAAAACAATGAGTATCTAAAGTTCTGTTCTCAGAGGTTAACTTTTAGTTTCCCCTTTGGATAATGGAAAGGGCAAAGGCAGATAGAAAAATAGGCAGATGCTTGCTGATATATGGTCAAGGCTCAGACTTGTGCTCTGTGTACATAGGAGAGGACTTGCAGCTCCAAGAAAGATGGACCTGGGAGTGGGTAGAGGCAGAGGAGCCAGTTGCAGGCTGGCTTTTGGGGGTCTGTGTCTTCTCAGCGTGGAGGATTCTAGTGATGAACTCCAAAGAATATGAAAACTCTGAATTTGGCTGTGACTTTCCAGGTCACGCTGAAGGTATGACAGGAAATATTTCATTATAATAGCTATTGTTAGCTTGATCTAGGTTCAAGGAATATGAACCCAGACCTCTTGCTCTGGTTGCAAATGTCAGTCGACAGCCCTGCTACAAACACGTGCATGCTCCCAGCCAAGTATTAGGTTTCTGCAACCAAGTCAAAGTGCTCAGATCACCAGGTTATTAGCTCCAAAAGGAAAATGCTATATTTGTTTTATTCAGTACCGAATCCAAGGTCAGCAAAATACAGCCAGAGGCTAAAGACGACCCTCTGCCTGTTTTTCTATGGCCCATCAGCTAAGAAAGGTTTTTATATTTAAATTATTGAAAAAATGTCAAAAAATCTTTTGTGGCAGATGACAATATTCATAAATTTTAGAAGTCACAGCTTTGTGTATGTATGGCCTATAGTTGCTGTCACACTACAACAGCAGAGCTGAGAAATTTTTACCAGAGACATTGTAGTGAGCAAACCTAAGTTATTTGCTGTCTGACCCTTCCCAGAAAAACATGCAGACTCGTGCTGTATACTCAGTGCCTCCACTAAGCCTGTCATGGTGTAGGAGTTTGACAAATATTAGTTAAATGAAAGAATGAATGAGTGTCCTCTTTCCATAATTCATCTGAAAACTAATCTGAAAACTGATATGGGAACTGTAGCATCTTTGTAGAGAGCAGAGCTACACAAAAAATGTAAACAACAATTAAATGCCATAACTATGTGTTATGAGAAATAATTTGTATTTAAACAAATTTGATGTAAAAGTTATTTGGGACACTTGGAAAATAGAAAGAAGGTCCCCCACACTGTTGTAGAATTCTGGTGAACTTAGCTTCATGGAGGTCTCTAGTTTCAGATCTGGTTGGTCCTAAAAGGAGACAGAAAGGCCCATCTCTCAGGGACAGGATGCAGCAAGGTCAAAGTGTGAAAAGTTTGCTGATTTTTGTTGTTGGTGGTGGTGTTATTATTGTGGAAATACATCTAGAAGTGTATTTTGCTGCACTTAGCATTATGCCTCTCAATGATTAATACCAAATTTATATAAAGTTATGTCTAACTTTCAAAAGGAAAAACATTACAGCTACCATAAATGGTGTGTTAATCATTATAAAAAGCCACAAATGTTTTTATAAGTCTCAAATTGCACTCAGAATGGTGAAGGATGATGAAATCATTTTAGGGAAGCCACAGCATGTAAGCCAATTATTTAATGCAATGATAAGCTCCATGTTTGAAAGCAAGCTACATGAAAAGTAAACTTAAATGACTTTAGTTAAAATTTTTCAATATGTCCTATGTGCATCCACTTTATTTATAATCCCTTTCCTCCAAATCTCACAGTCCTTTGAACTAAATAACATTATTTTCTTTGTTTTGGTAGAAAATTGAGATGGTATTGTAAAATAAATTCCAACGCTTGATTTCTCTTCAGTTTGAGTTATGGCTCCAGCACTTACTGGCTCTGTCATCTGGAGTGAGTTCTTTTCTTTCGGACCTCGAAGTTTCTTGTTAATGAAGTGAGATAAGGCTTGCAATAGCTCAGAGTATTGTCACTGATGATAAAATCAGATAAAATGCTGAAACAACTAGGAAAAAAATGCTTGACCCCTAATAAGTGTTTAGGAGGTATTTGATATTATTAGAAAAGGTAGTTAGCATTTCTGTTAACAAAACACACAAGGCCCCAGACTAGGACCTGGGTCCATTTCATTTAAAAGTTCACATTCTCAACTTCAGTTCTTCAAGGCATTTCCTGAACATGTGATAAAATTAGATTAAATGATTCCTCAGACCCCTGAAAGTCTATCATTCTTATTCTAAGATCTCAAGGTGCCTCCCACCACCACCCTAAAATGGAGGGAAGCTTTTAGTACATTTATTAACCGACTACATATCTTTTTTTGGAAAAATGATTATTCAGATTATTTGCTCACATTTTAATTGGGTTGTCTTTTTAATAGTTTGGTGTAAGAGTACTTTCTGTATTTTGGATACAAGTCCTCATCAGATACATGATTTACAAATATTTTTCCCATTCTATGGCTTGTATTTTTTTACTTTCTTGAAGGTATCATTTACAGCACAAGTTTTTAATTCTTAAGGAGCCCCAGATAATTTGGTGTTTTGTTATAATTTCTGTTTAAATCCATTGCCTAGTCCAAAGTCCTTCATCAGAGCCCTCTAAATGCAGCCCACAATATTTGCTAGTAGCAGAACCACCCCAGTTATATCACCCATATTCAAGCCCACATAACAGACCAGAGAGGAGTTACTGAAAGTTATAAGGATTTGGAGGAAAGGCATCCCCCTCCCAAGGTCAAGGATGCAGGTCAAGAGAATGATTCAGAGAGGTTGGGGAGATGGAATATAAAGAGGAGATACTGACCCCTTCGTGGGGTCCTGGCCTAGACCTCATAACTGTCCCTTAACTAAGCAGAGAAATGGATAACCAGAGATACAATCGGTGGGATGTAGGGCAACAATGTGTGTTGGTGATTTTACCAGCCCCACGACAAGGACGTACCCGTGTCCCCAAGAGCAGAGTAGATGCTACAAAAGGTGACCAGGTTTGAGGCATCTGGTTGTACCCTAAGAAGAGGGTGACCTTATAGGTGAGAGGGCCTAGCATCAGATATATCATGAGTGGTAGGACAGACAGAGGGAGCTGCCACGCAGAAGTGTTTGTTGATTAAATACACCTTTGTATTTTTTCTGTGATTCTCCCACATCCCCAGAACTGTCTACAGGAACACTTCCTTTCCCAGTGAGCACATGTCCCTATCAACAATTAGCTCAACTGGGAGGGGAAATAAAACTATGAATCAGAAAAGAAAGTGAACTTCTAAGTTGGCCTGGACCAGAATGAATTAAACCTGATAGTGCCTGGAAAGTTGAGAGGCCCCTCTTAAAAGTCATTAAGAGTGGGCAAAGGAGAATCAACAAATACACAGCTTACAATGGGGCAACAGCCTGATGAAACTGTCCTATATGGAAATGCCCTAAGAGTACACAGATGATACACCTGACTTACTGGCTGCCATCGCTCATTGACACAGCCCCCTCGATCCCTGGCAGTTCCCCTTGTGACCTGGACTGACCGGGAGCAGCAGCTCGCTGCCATGATGCAGCATGGTGAGAAAGAACTGGGCTACATAGCATTAGCCTGGGAAAAATTAAAATTCAGAGTATGGTTTTTACTGAATTTGTATTTTTTTTTTTGCACTATCATAAAGTCAAGAAATCTTAAATCAACTCATTAAGAACTATTGATACAGAGAAAGGCACCGGTCGGGGGGGAAAAGACTATTTTACTTGTACCCACCAAATTCAGGCAGTTTAGTTAACTGATAAGAAATTATATAGTAGTTTTATAAAATTATCCATGTGCTTATTCGCTAAATGCTTATTTCTCTCAACATTTGTCAAATCAATCAACTAATATATGCAGAAATTTAAAATTTTAGTTATTCAGAATAACAGTCAAAACTGTGCTTTGCCACATCTACATATGTAAATACTCTAAATATCAGACATTAAAAACAAGATTCTGTGGCATAAAAAGAAATTTGAAGGGAATAAAGAAGAGGGAATCTCTGCAGAAAGAACTCTTTTTCTCTGAGAAAAGAAAGTTAATAAAATTGAAACTTTGCTATATTTTGGTAAGAAGATTTTTGAGAAACAGCCCAGGGTGAGTCTAATGGAAAACAACCATTCTGTCATCATCTGACAGGAAAAAAAGCAGATAGGCAGCAGGCAGGGAGTACTTTTTCCTGCACTTTCCTTTTACAGTGTCTCTCAAGGTAATATTTTATCCCAGAATAATAGAAGTCCCTGAGATTTCAAGAACAGGCCAGCCTTCCTTTATAAGAAATAGTTAAAAATTTTGAGCAGCTAAGCATGTTACCAGGGAATTGATAATAAATCTGTACAGATTGATATTCCCCTCAGATAAAAGGAAAGAAAAAAATGTTAAAAAACTGATGCTTCTGGCAAGTGAAAAACTAATGACATATGCATCTCTCGAGGGGAAGAGGGCTGTGGCCTGCTGTCATCCCCCAGCCTGAAACCTGCTGTTCTGGGGATGGCAGCAGGGACTCTCACCAGTGTCCCGTGACAGCAGAACCACTGAGGAGTTCCCAACACCATGGTGCAGGACCTCAGCAGGTTCCGGAGGGAATTTCGGCGCTGCTACTCACTACCCACTTGTCCCTGGAGAGCTATTTGCTGCCCTAAGCCTGTCTCAAGCAGAAAATACAGAAAGTTTCTTCATAATATGTGGGGAATTTAGCAGACAAATGTATACATTGGTGAGCATTAGTATGGATTCAGTGTGTTTTTTAATCTTTTCCTTCAAGATCATCTATTTTTTTCCAGGTAATTTGATCTTTATCCAAAAGAATCCTTTGCTTCACATAGCCTATCACATACTAACTCACATACAGCCCTGTTTTTAAAATAAGACAAGGTGTTTAGCCTCAGGGAAATTCTCTTGTCCAACTCTATACACACCATTTCTTCAAAAGTGTGAATCGTCCTTCTTTGGATTTCATCTCCTTCTGCCAACATCTCCATCTCATACTCACAAGACACAAATAGATTAAAAGAGCAGTGAATCCAGAGTCTGTAATTTTTACAATTTGCCCCCAGCAAAGAACATAGGATCTAGCACTTCATAAATAATGAGTGGGTCCTCAGGGAAATTCTCTTGTCCAACTCTATACACACCATTTCTTCAAAAGTGTGAATCGTCCTTTGGATTTCATCTCCTTCTGCCAACATCTCCATCTCATACTCACAAGGCACAAATAGATTAAAAGAGCAGTGAATCCAGAGTCTGTAATTTTTACAATTTGCCCCCAGCATAGAACATAGGATCTAGCACTTCATAAATAATGAGTGGATATCTGTTACAAAATTGGATAAATGTGAGATATTTAAGACAAGCTAACTGCTCTATCAAACATCTTCAACCAACAAATACTTATTTTTCGTACATTCATAGTTGGATAAGAGGCTGTACTCTGTGCCATCACTCAGACACCAACATCAAAACATGCTGTTAGTGTTTCCACCTCTCCAAGGTTTCCAAGCCCCCCATTTACCTCCCACATCAAACAGCAATCGAGATAAGAGCAAGCCACCGAGGAGGATTTCTAGGAGTATTTTACGGGCAAAGCCTGAAAGTGATAGCCATCCTTTGCCCTCACATCCTACAGGCCAGACCTCCGGAATATGGGCTCACTGTCCTGTAGGAAAGCTGGGAAATACAATATAATTTTTACCACAAGAAGAAGAGAAAGTGATTCGGGAGGTTCTAGCCAGATGCCCTCACCTAACAGGTTAGCCCGTGTGTGATGAGTGACAGAGGAGTTGGCACTGGGAATTGGGCAGATAATTTTTATGTAACAAGAGAGCCAAGGTTTGGGAATAAGATTCTAGGAGCCAGAGAGGCAAGGAAAGAGAGAGAATGGGCAAAATAGAGGAAAGGAGGATCCACAATTAAAGAACAGGACTAAAAGTTAAGGCAAAAGTTTTGTGACTACAAAGACAGTGGAGAATATCATAGCTCCATTGCATCAAATATCAGCAATTTTAAAAATAGCAGCAACAGTAGCTGCTGAAGTTGTGCCTGCTTTAAGCACAACTTATTCTGGAAACTGAAGCAGGATATGCTCCGTGAGAGGTCAATGGACCTCGGTATGTGGGAAGAGGAATTCGGAGGTGGGGACTGTCCGTCATATTAACAACCAAGCTGTGAAGTAGCCTCTCTGAAAGCTACTGCTGGATGTGTGCAAGCTTGCACATGGGATATGACCAGGAAAGAGAGCGCTTCTCCAAAGCCTTGGCCCTGCATTCCTTGTTCCCCCCCCTGCACATGCAGGCCATGGGAAGGATTCTGGAAGGCCACGTTTTGCTGGCAGGAATGGTTCTCATCCTGAGCATGGGTTTGCAATCCCTGTATACATGTGAGGGGCAGGCACCCATTCTCAGCCTGCACCTCAGTGACTTGCACTGTGCCAGCCAGGAAGAAGGGCAGCCCTGGCTGTGCCAACACCATGCACAACACCTCAGAGGGCCTGTGAAGAGAACGTCCTTCCTTCTCACTTGCAGGGTTTCCTCTTCAGCACATTTTCCCCCTGCCAGGCATCATAATTATTGCTTCTTGGTGGGATTAATTATAAATTTGTTTTGATTAATCAGCATCCAAGCTGACTTGGCAGTTATTGAGACACTAGAGAACACTCTGGGTTTATTTAGTGTCTTAGTTGCTTTTCTCATTGCTGAGGCAAAATAACTGAAACCCAAAGTAAAAGGGGGAAAGATTTACTTAGCTCACAGTTTGTAGAGGTTTCAGTCTGTAGTTGGCTGGCTCTGAGGCAGGGTGACACATGGCAGAGGGGCAAATGAAGATAGCAAAGTTCATGGCAGACTGAAGGCAGCAAAGCAACAAGGGACTTCAACATCATCTTTCTGCCCCTTTTAAATTTCCCAGGCTACTCAGGACAGGTAGCACTCACACCCTTAATTCTAGGGTCTTTGAGACTAGTATTCTACCTAGAATCAGTCAGACATTCTAGATTCAGCCAGCTCTGAAAACGCCTCACCTAAGACCAACCATATGAGGCTTTAGGGGGACATCACAAGTCATAAAATTTAGTGTTCATACCCCTGCTCCTTCTGGCATTCTTCTCTCAGTCAGCAGCAAAATTTCAAGTTCAAAACTATCTGTGTTAGAAAATGTTTTATGTATCTAATTAACTATTTTTCACCTTGAGGTAAGTACAATGATAAAAATCTCATCATCCTGTGTAGGGTGATAGATGTGTATCTTTTTATAGTGCCATGGACTACGGAACTCAAGAATCATTTTCTGGACTTGGGAACAATGACAAAATTGTCTAATATATTAATTTGTGCCCTGACACATTACTCAGATACAACCTTTCAAATTTTTTCTCAAGAAGTCTTAAACCCCTCTCCCCACAAAGTTTTCTTAGGTCTTTACCTCCAGAATTCAGTAAGAAAAACCTGAAACTGAGAGTATTTATTCCAGCTAAGTAGTGCCAAGAGTTATAGTACAATCTGTGGGAAGAGAATCCAGTCACAAGACACAGATTCCTGTCACTAACTAGGTGGTCAGAACACTCAGGTATTCAGCTAAAATGCGTTTAGGTAAAGTAAGGAATGTAGAAGCTCACATAAACTGAAAATTCCAGGGATGGGTCTTTAGAGACAGCTAAGTCAAGGAGATCAAGCCAGTCCCCAAGATTCCATCTCACTCTTTTTCTTTTACTTTTCACATTTGCTTTATTCTTAAGCTAGTTCATTTATCTCAGTGACACAGTACCTGCCTAGCAAGCACGAGGTCCTGAGTTCGATGTTGTACAATAAAAAAGGTTGCTTGACCAGACATGCACCAGCAGACATATATGAGCATTTATAACTCTTAGTCACATTTAAAAGGGAATGCTTTTCTCTCTGAGCACCCATAAACAAACTTCTCATTAGTTTTTTATTATATCATCAGGCTACAGCCCCTCTCTGTACCAATCAGTTCGGAAAAGAAATAAGACATCTAAGTCATGCAGGTTGCGTCTCATATCCATCCTATTATAAGATGGAAGGACAGGAAGGGATCAAAGCATCACTGTAGACTCATTATACCCTATCAGAAAGATGATACATGAAAAGAAAGATGAGATGCTATTTTACCAGAAACAAAATGGGATAAGATATAATAACAACACCAGATATGTGTTACTCATTTGTTTTTGTTTTTGTTTTTGTTTTTTTCTCCATTAAGTTTATTGATACACTTAGAGCAAACAATATAGTTACATTTATCATTGGGATCTTGTACCTTTACATGATATATCTTGGTTCTTATTTTTTCCCCATACCACTGCTCTCCCTTCACCCACTCCTCCCTTCCCTATTTACAAACACTTTGTTTCCATGTTTTCCTTTTTCAACATTTTTTCTTTTCCCTTATTTCATTCCCCTCTTCTTCCAACTTCCCCTTTAGCCATTTTCTTCTTGTTTCACTTTATCAATTATACCATTTGAACCTTATTTACACTTTTAGTTTTTCACACCAGAGAAACTATTTTGTATTTACTCATGTGTCCTATTTATTTCACTTGCTAGTATAGCCTCAATGTGCATCCATTTAGTTATAAATGTCTCTAGTTTCTCATTCTTTATAGCTGAGTAGTACTCCATTTTATAGAAAAAACACATCTTTTTTTATCCAGTCTCCAGGAGATGGGCATTTGGATTGTTTCCAAGATTTAGCTATTATAAACTCTGCTGCTATAAACATGGGGTAGCATATATCACTGTGGTATGATTCTTCTAATCATTTTGGAAAGTTACCCAGTGGAGGAATAGCTAGGTCAAATGGGACCTCTAATCCTAGCTATTTGAGGTATCTTGATATTGATTTCCACAATGGTTGCACTAGTCTGCACTCCCACCAACAATGGAGAAGGGTTCCTTTCTCCCCACAACCCCGCCAACATTTGTTATTGTTTGATTTCTTGATTGCAGCCATTCCTTGTGGGGTGAGGTGGAATCTCAGGGTTGTTTTCATCTGCATCTCTTGAACAAACAGTGACATTGAACATTTTTTCATATGTTTATTTGCTACTTTTACTTATTTGTCTGAGAAATGTCTGTCTGTTCATTTTAGAGGCCCATTTTTTAGCCAGGTCTTTATATTTGGGGATCTGGTTCTTTTGAGTTCTTTATATATTATGGATAGTGGTCCTCTATCTGAGGAGTAGCTGGTAAAATTTAATCCCACATTGCAGTTTGTCTCTCAGCTCAGTTGGTGGTTTTCTCTTGCACAGCAAAAAATTTTAATACAATGAGACCCTGGTTTTTGATTCTTTGTGCAAGTTCCCAGGCTGCTAAGGATTTGTTTATAAAGTCTTCTCCTATGCCAATGTCTTCAAGAGTTCTACCTAATTTACTTTCCAGTAAATTCAGTGTCTCTGTTTTGATATTTAGAAATTTAATCCACTTAGATTTTAGTGTAGTGCATTGTGACAGATAGGGATTTAGTTTCAATCTTTGGCAACTTGAAAGCCAGTTTTTCTAACACCATTTATTAAAGAGGCTAATTTGCCTCCACTGAGGATTTGCTCCTTTGTCAAAGATGAGGTAGCTGAGTGTGTCTGGTGTTGTTACTGCATATTCTAATCTATTCCACTGATCCTCAGGTCTGTTTCTTTGCAGTACCATGCTGTTTTATCACAGTGGCTTTGTAGTATGGTTTCAAGTTGGGGGTTGTGATACCACTTACAATGTCTCTGTTGCCTAGAATTGCTTTTGCTATTCTAGGCCTCTTCTGATTCCAAATTAATTTTCATATTGTTTTCTCAAGTACTACAAAATATACTCAGGATTTCAATCAGGGTTGCATTGAATCTGTATAGGAGTTTTGGAAGTATGGCCATTTTTACTATGTTGATTCTTTCGACTGAGGAGCAAAGGATGTCTTTCCATTTTCTTATATCCTCTTGTATCTCTTTTCTCAGAATGCTGTAGTTTTCAGTGTAGAGGTCTTTTGCTTTCTTGTTAGAAGGATTCCTAGATATTTCTTTGCGGGGGGGGGATGTTATTGTGAAAGGAGTTGGTTCCCTAATTTCTCTCAGTGATTCTGTTATTTGTGCACAAGATGGCTATTGATTTTTGAGTGTTGACCTTGTATCCAGATACTCTACTGAATCTGTCAATTAAGCCTAGAAGTCTTTTGGTAGAGTTTTTTTAGTTTTCTATGTAGAGTATCATATCATTAGCAAATAGTGACAGTTTAACTTCTTCTTTTCGTATCTTTATTGCTTTTATTTTTTCCTCTTGTCTAATTGTTGTAGCTAATGTTTCTAGAACTGTTTTGAACCGTAGTGGTGATAGTGGACATCCTTGTCTTGTTCCTGATTTTAGCATGAAGGTTTTCAGTTTTTGACCATTTAATGTGATGCTGGCTGTTCGTTTATCTCAGGTTGAGATAAAGACCATGTATTCCAATTTTCTGTAAGGTTTTTATCATGAATGGTTGTTAAATTTTGTTGAATGCTTTTTTTTTCATCCACTGAGATGATCATAAATTTTTTGTCCTTGACTCTGTTAATATAGGATATTACATTTATTGATTTATGTACATTGAACCATCCTTGCATTCCTGGGATAAATCCAACTTGCTTAGGGTATATGATCTTCTTGATGATCTTCTGTATTCTGTTTGCCAGTATCTTATTGAGAATTTTTATATTTATGTTCATTACAGTGATTGGCCTATAGTTCTCTTCTTTGGTTGGGTCTTTCCCTGGTTTTAGAATCAAAGTAGTACTTGTTTCCAGCACTGAATTTGGAAGCATTGCTTCCATTTAATTTCAATGAAAAGTGTAAAGAGTAGTGGCAATAGTTCTCTAAATGTCTTGTACAATTCAGCATTGAAGCCATTAGGATCTGGGCTTTTCTTTGTTGGTAATGTTTTAATTACATTTTCAATTTCACTGAATGTAATTGGGGTTTTTAGACTTTTTATATCTACTTCATTCAAATTTGGAAGTTCATATGTATCTAGGAATCTGTCCATTTCTTCTGTATTTTCCATTTTATTAGAGTACAGGTTTTCAAAGTAGGTATAGATGATCCTTGGGATTTCTGGTGGATTAGCTGTAATTTCACCTTTTTCATTCCTAACTGTGTGGATTTGAGCCTTTTCTTTTTTATACATAAGGTTGACTAAGGATTTATCAATTTATTTATTCTTTCAAAGGACAAATTCTTTGATTCATTGATTTTTTGTATTATTCTCTTAGTCTCCATTGCATTACTTTCTGCTCTGATCTTTATAATTTCCTCTCTTGTACAAGCTTGGGGTTTGTCTTCCTCTTCTTTTTCTAGAAGCTTAAGGTGAGGCATTAGGTTGTTTATTTTACCTCACTCTGTTTTCCTAGTATGGGCATTTATTGCTATGAATTTTCCATGTAGAACTGCTTTCATTGTGTCCCATAGATTCCTATATGCTATATTGGCATTATCATTTAATTGTAGGAACTGTCTAATTTCTTCTTTAATTTCCTCTGTGACCCAATGTTTATTCAGCTGGATGTTATTCAATTTTCATTGTGTTTGTGAAGTTCTTGTGGTTTCTTATGCTATTCATCTCCAACATAATTGCTCTATGGTCTGATAATATACAGAGGATAATTTCAATTCTTTTGCATTTACGTAAGCCTGTTCTATGAGCTACCACGTGGTCTATTTTGGAAAATGACCCATGTGCAGCTGAAAAGAATGCATATTCTGATTTTGTTGAGTGGATCACTCTGTAGACATCTTCTAATTCCATTTGTTCAAAGACTTGGCTCAGTTCTGTTATTTTGTTTTGACTTTTTTGTCTAGATGATCTGTCTACTTGTAGCAGTGGAATACTGAGGTCCCCCACTAATACAATTGTATTAGTGCTTATTTCATTTTTCATGTCCATTAATATTTTTGTATAGTTGAGGGCAATAGCACTTGTGGCAGTGGAATATTGAGGCCCCCCACTAATACAATTGTATTAGTGCTTATTTCATTTTTCATGTCTCTTAATATTTTTGTATAGTTGAGAGCAATAGCATTCAGTGCATACATATTTATGATTATCATTTCTTCCTCTTGTATTGTTCCCTTTACATGGATGTAGTGGCCTTCTTTGTCTCTCTTAGTTTTGGTTTGAAATCTACTCTGTCTGCAAATAAGGTAGCTAACCCCACTTCTTCTGGTCTCCTGTCACATGAAGAACTGTTTTCCATCCTTTTACTCTCAATCTGTAAATTTCTTTGTGGATTAAGTGTGTTTCTTCTATACAGCATATTGTCAGATTTTGCTTCTTAATCCATTCTGCCAGCCTATTTCTTTTGATTGGTGAATTGAGGCCATTAACATTGATGGTTATAACTGCTATGTACTGACTTCTCCTTGTCCTGCTGTTCATTCTTTTATTTTTTATTTTTCCCTCTCTCCCTTTAATTTCTTGTCTTCCCTAGTATATTTGCTCTGTTTACCCTTATTGAGCTGTGATCTTCATTGTCTTTTTCCAAGATGTTGTTCAGCAGTGTTTGGAGTTTTGGTCTGATGTCCATGAAATTTCTCAGGTGTTCTTTGTTGTGGAAGTATCCCATTTCCCCATCAATTTTGAAAGACAATTTTGTAGGATACATCAGTCTAGGTTGGAGGTTGTTTTCTTTTAGGGTTTGAAATACCTCACTCCAGTCTTTTCTTGATTTGAAGGTTGTGTTAAAAAGACTACTGTGATTCTGATGGGTTTTCCTCTGCATGTGATTTGTTTCTTTTCTCTAACTGGTTGTAGTATTTTTTTCTTCTGTTGGATTTCCAGGATCTTGATTATTATATGTCTAGGTGTAGATTTTTTTATCATAGCTGTTGGTAGTCCTATATTCCTTACTTACTGTATGTCAAATTCTTTTACTCTGTTTGGGAATTTTTTTATCACTAATTCTGTGAAGAGTTTTATGTCACTTGTACTTTCTCCTGCTACTTCATGGATTCCTATCAGTCTTTTTTTTCTCTCTCTCTCTCATTGAGTTTATTGGCACATTTTAGATATGCAGTACAGTTACATTCATCATTGGGATCTTGTACCTTTACATGACAGGTCTTGGTTCTCATTTTTTCCCCTTGTCCCTGCCCTCACTTCACCCCCTCCTCCTCTTCCCATTTACAAACATTTTGTTTCCATTTTTTCATTTTCTCATTTTTTTTCTTTCCCCTTCTTACCTTTCCCCTACCTTTCCCACTTTCCCTACACCCTTAGCCCTTTTCTTCCTATTTCACACTCCTATCAATCTTATATTATTCTTTTTTGCATAATCTAGGGGTTGTTGGATCAATTTCTCATGATGATGCTTTACTGTTTTTGAGAGATCTTTCTTTTCATGGTCACTGACCATAATCCTATCTTCTATATCTGAAATTCTGTCTTCACAATCACTCATTCTGCTGTGAATGCTTTCAGTAGAATTTTTAATCTCCTGGGTATCTGTTTGAATCGGTTTTCTGAATTCCATTTCTTTCCTCTGTGGGGCATTCATGGTTTCCATTTATTTTCTATGTCGGTCATGCATGGTTTCCATCATGGTTTCCTATGCTGAGCTAGTTTTTTATCTGTTTCTGATCTAGAGTCTCTAATCATGTCTTTCATTCTGCTCACCATCTCTTTGGTTATCTGGGAAATTATTTCTGTTTTGAATTTTCTACAGCCTCATTTATCTGTTCTGTTACTTCCTGTGTTATCAGCACAGCATGTTCAAATGGTTGATTGTCAGACTTTTCCACCTCATTTCTCCTAGAATTTACCTTTGGTGAGTTGGTGGTCTGTGTTGGTGCCTTATTTAAATGTCTTCTCATTTCTATTTTTGTTATTAGTACTTTCCTTGGTTTAATTCCTGGGTTAATATTTCAGTCTTCCAGATATAGCTGGTCTTTAGGTTTTGAGTCTGTAATGACTCTGAGGTAATCTCATTTTCATTATGTCTGGAAGGACAACTGAATAGATCAATCACAACACCCTAGCCCAAGTGATGCAATCAGCAATGCAATAGCAACAAGCACAGCTTAGAAAATGACAATTTGTGGTAGTTATTAATCTATCATCTTTGTGTTACTTAAATCAAAATTGAGGTCCAGCCCAGAATATGTTTATAGTGAATAAACTCTTCAATATAGCAACTTTATCCTTCAGGATGGGGACTTAGAAGGAGTTGGGGAGGGAGGGATAGATAGGATAGACAAAGGGTAGGGTGAGGACAGAGGACACAGGAAGATCAAACAAACTTTAGGAAGCTGTTGAAGACAAGAGGAGAAGACAGAACAAAATATACACAAGAACAGAATAAACTAACAGCAATAGGGAGGCTAGAGACTGTAATCACTTCCTTTTAAATCTATGCCAATCAACAGTGGATATAACAATTCTCAATTTGAAACTACACTACAAATCCACTGTGATAAAAACAGCATGGTACTGGCAAAGAAAGAGAGCTGAGGATCAGTGGAACAGACTGGAAGACACAAAAACAAATCTAGATGTACTCAACTACCTCATCTTTGATAAAGGAGCTGACCATCCCCACTGGAGAAAAGATAGCCTCTTTAATAAATGGTGTTGGAAAAAATGGATTGTGACCTGCCAAAGATTAAAACTAGACCCTTATTTCTCACCATGCACGAAATTAAAATCCAAGTGGATTAAAGATCTAAACATAAAAACAAAAACACTAAACTTGCTGGAAGATAAGCTAGGCAGAACTCTTGAAGACATTGGCATAGGAAAAGACTTTATGAACAAATCTTCAGTAGCACAGGAACTAGCAGAAAGAATCAACAACTGGGATCTCATCTTATTAAAAAGCTTCTGCACTGCAAAAAAAAACATCAACAAAACTGAGACAACCTACAATGTGGGGGAAAAAAATTTTTACCAGCTGCTCCTCAGACAAAGGACTATTATCTAGAATATATAAAGAATTCAAAACAATCAGCCCCCCCAAATATAAAGACCTGATTCAAAAATGGGCATCTGAAATGAACAGACATATATCTGACAAAGAAGTAAAATCAGCAAGTAAATATATGAAAAAATGTTCCACAACACTGGTCATTTGAGAGATGCAGATGAAAACAACACTGAGATTCCACCTCACCCCGCAAAGAATGGCTGCTATCAAGAAATCACACAATAACAAATGTTGGTGGCAATGTGAGGAGAAAGAAGCCCTTTTCCATTCTTGGTGGGAGTGCAGACTGGTGCAACCACTATGGAAATCAATATGGAGATACCTCAAATAGCTAGGATTAGAGGTTCCATTTGACACAGCCACCCCGCTGCTGGGTATCTTTCCAAGAGAATTAAAAGAATCATATCACAGTGATATATGCACACCTATGTTTATAGCAGCACAGTTTGTAATAGCTAAATCTTGGAAACAGCCCATTTGCCCATCAGTTGGAAACTGGATAAAGAAGAAGTGGTTTTTCTATAAAATGGAATACTACTCAGCCATAAATAATAAGAAATTAGGAGTCATTCATAGGAAAATGTATACATATTGAGGATATACTCCTAAGTGAAATACATAAGTCACACATGTGTAAATATCGAATAGTTTCTCTGGTTTGAAAAACTATAATAGTACACAAGATCCTAATGAGATAATTGACAATGTGAAATAGTAAGAAAAGGGCTGAAGGTGTAGAGAACATGGGAAGGGTAGGGGAAAGGGAATAAAGGAAAAGAAAAAAATATGAGAAAATGAAAAAATGGAACTAAAGTGTTTGTAAATTGGGAGGAGAGGAGGGGGGTGAAGGGAGGGCAGGGACAAGGGGAAAATATAAGAACCAAGACCTGTCATTTAAAGGTACAAGATCCCAGTAATGAATGTAACTGTATGGTATACCTAGAATGTACCAATAAACTCAATAAAAAGAAAAAAAACTATGCCAATCAAGAGAAGGGGGAAAAAAGAAATAAAAGGAAAGAAAATAAGAAATTTGAATTAGGACAGGAACAGGACCAAAAGGGAGAAAAATGAAAAACAAGGTGGAAGAAAGAGGTGGGGAAGAAGATAAGAAAAATAAGATAATAAGAAAAAATTTTGAGAAAACAGATAAAATTTTTAATGACTAAAGATAAGAGAAGATATTGTTTTGAAAATAAAAAATACAAATAGTGGGCCTCCTTCATGGTGTGCTTCTGTTGACACAATAGACAGCATGGGCAGGAGTGTGCAGATATAAGTCAATTAGTCTCAGAGTGCCAGCAGCTGTCCCCTGAGGTTCAGGCTGATTTCTGGATGCAAGGCCTAAATTGAGATCTCTGACCTCCTGCTTGGTTGAATTCTGCAAGTTTCTACTGCAGGTTCCAGCTGTCTTTCCCCTGACATTACACCAGTGTCTGATTTGAGGTGTGGTCCCTCCAACTTACCAGGTATGGTGGTGTGGTGTGCCTTTATCACAGAGATTTTCTTCACTTTTTCAGTGGGCTTCAATTTTCATCTAGGAATCTCAGAGAGGCAGGCCTCTTTCTCTTGTTCATGGGGAGTGGGTGCATGGACACCACTGCAATCGCACCTGTGCAGCTGGGCTCCTCTGTTGCTCTGCACTGAAGAGGCATGTCCACCAGAGGGTCACAAGCCGCTGCCAGGATCCTCTGAAGCTCTGTTACTCACTTGTTTAAACCAATCGCTTATTCTATGCAAAAAATGGTCAAAATAATGCTTCAATTCATTGAACATGGAAGTTCAAAGACAAACCAAAAGGAAATTTTATTCCTTAATAACAATTTAATGAATATGACAAACAGAAAACTGTTGTAGGTTCAGTTTCTTAGTTTATCTTGGTTTGTTTACTCTGTCTTTGGCATGTAGTGTTCTCTCAAACTTCCAGTTTGTGCATTCAGTAGATAAGTATAGGCCTAGGAGGATGTAGATGATACCTGAAGCATGAGATTGAAAGCCACAGAATCTTATGAAGGGAACTAATTCCTCTAGCTTTCTATTTTCCAACTATTCTACTTTCTTTAGAATGAGCAGGATTAACAAAACTGGGAAATCATTGAAGTCTGTTTTGGGCAACAAATCTGAAAACTCTTGGTGCCACTTTCACTTGTATGATCTCTTCCACTTCTCTATTCAAGGCTTCATAATCTCTCCAGCCTCTCACCCACAAAATTGTGGCTTTAAAGAAAAACCTAGAGTCATATCCTCTTTTTCTGCCTTCTGAACACTTTCTCAGGGCAGTCTCAACAACAAACATAGCTTCAACAGTCACTACAGCCTGAAGAAAACTCAAATTTACACATTTCTTTACTGAGTAACAGAATGTTAACTCAGTGGTCACTTATCTTCAACTTGAGCACTGCACACTTTTGATTCAAAATATAGAATATGCACATCCCCCAAATTTCTAGTAAATTTCCTTTCTCTGATTTCCCTCTTTTGAAACGCTGCCATTAGTTATTCAGTCTCTAGACCAATGGATCTGAAGTTGATTCCGCACAATTTCCAGTCTTCGGGTGTTCAGAAGAATGATGTCACCTTTCTCATGGGACACCAGCATCAGTGGTGAAGACAAAAAGAATAGTTAGAAAAGATGTCAGAACTACTCTTGAAGACAGTGAATCTCTCCCAGAATCCCCCACAGATAACTGTAGAACTATGACCTAGAGAAATTTAAGTTACATAGCTTAATCCTTAAATTGGTTACACTGAGGAATACTCCAATTACATAGGTTAGATGCCTACCTCTTCCACTATACTGCATATTGCTGGAAATTATGTACTCTGTTTTGTTCTTTTTCAATTTCTTAGTACCTGTGATGGTATGCAACATATAGTCGCTAATATTATTTAGTATTTAAATGAACACATTCATAGAAAATGTGACTTGCCAGATCTGCGTATACTCTTAGGACTGAGATGAGTGGTGCGGTGGAGCACCCTCTGAGCCTCTCCAAGAAGGAGCTGCAGCTCAGAGGAGAGAATCATCTAGGCCAGGGTTTCTGGATTGGCTGTCAGCAAGTCATCTTGCCCAGTTCCTAACATGTTTCTACATGAGTGAGGAAAGAGCAGAAGAAGGGTGGAGGTGAAAGTTCAGGAACAAAGAGCTTGCTATGCAATGGGAACACTTGCCTCAAAAGACTGGGCAGCACCACTCATAATAATTTTGTCTTTTTTTTTTTTTGAAGCATCAACAAGTAATGCTATAAAAAGAAGCACAACACTATCACAGAATATAAATGAGATAAAACAAAGAGGATGCTATTTCCACCACATAAATATTTACTAGTCTGCTTAAACTCTGTAGAAGTCATGATGAATAGGTGCCCAGTTCTGGCTGTGGGAGCATTGTGTGTTTGCTAAAAGTAGAAACTGATTATTTTTTTCCTTCTACATTTTTAGTGTTGTATTTTTAAAAGCATGTTCATTTATTTACCATGTGGGATTCCACATTTTTTTGTCAGCTTATTTCACTTACATTATATACCCATGTCAAATGTTCATTGTGGAGACACTTAAAAGCCACTCAGTGGAATATAATGAGGCCTGCAGCCAATAAATAAATAATGTTGACCTGAAAAGAATAGCAAGAACACAACTTATACCCACAAGTAACTAGGACTGTTAAATGCTCTACAGAAAACCATGAAAAGAACACTGTGCCCATGGCAACAAAGCAGCTGAACTCTGAAGGTGGGTTTTTGAATCTTGGGAGGAGGGAAGATGTGAATTCATGTCTACCATAGTTAATAATAAGTTCTAAATCTGGCATTTTCTGATAGTACAAGTTTATATAACAGCTTTTATCCAAGGACCTTACAAAGGCCAAGAATCAAGCAAGTATTATCAGCATTTGAAAGATAAAGAAGCCCCAGAAGATTATGCAATTTGCCCAAGGTCAGGCAGAAAAACTTGCTAAAGCAAAAGTACAATTCAAGGTAACCAACTCTCCATTTGTTGTTCTAATTATTAGACAGTCCTCCCCTGTGTCAGACTTGAAGGCTTGCCTCAGGTTCTCAAAACCTTCAACAGATCCTACAATTCAGGGAATGCTCCCAAAGGGCAGCTGTGGTTAACTGAACATCTTGCAACTTGCAAGATCGTGTTATTAGGCTCATTAATTAGTCTAAAGCATTTCTCACAAAACAAAATCTCAAAACACATGAAAACTGAGGATTTCCCCTTTGTTTTATAATCTCAAAAATGAAGATGTTAAAAACAAATTATCATTGAAATGAGTATATCACATTTTCACTTATAACTCAATAGAAAATAAAGCCTTAATTGTACCAGGTTAGGATAGCCACAAAGAGTCTGGAGGTATAAAGGCAGCCTATTGCACTTCCTTGGGTTGAAGACAGTGTTTTAAGTAGCATAAACTATAGGAGTTAATTGCATAAGTCCAGCAAAGCAGTCAAAATTACTGAACAGTAATTTCCAAGGTGCTTTCTTTCTCATCCTTGTGTCCCTGAATATATTGCTCTCAAGATCCAACCTGTCCTGTCTTTCAATTCCCCTTCTTCCCCTCATTAACTCGCTGAAGACCCAACCTGGGTATTTCCATTTTCCTGAGACCACATTGCAGTGGTCTAGGATGGAGCTGTCTTCTGTGCTCATGTCTACCCTCCACTATCCCCCTGGGATTAAATAATCTTGATTGTGAGTGTCAGGATGAGATCCATGAAAGGAGGAAAGTACTATGTTTCCATTTTATAATAGGGGAGAGTAGTTATTTCTAATTTCCAGTGATTCAGCTTGATATATTGGAGAATTTAGAAAAATCATCCAAAACTGGAAAAATTGATTTTCCTATTTCAATTCCAACATGGAAAGCACTGAGAGGTTGTTACTGTCCTTAGTACTAGAAGCAGAAAGCCAAATAAAATAAAACCAGTGACTGTTCTTAGACCCATCAGAGAACTGAAGCTGCAGGAAAAAGCACCACCCCAAAATCAGGAGAAATAGATGAATTCAGAGAATTATGGCTGAAATGGGCTTACCTGGAGCAGCGGCCTCTGATAGGAATACTGCAGTTAAATAATAATTCTGATGAATTTCTGGAGGCTGAGCACACAGTGCTGTGAAAGATTCCTGGGGGCTGTAGGCTTAGGCAATGCTCATGCTTTCATGGCTTTTATTTCCAGAAACTCTGCCAGGTTCTCAGAGTGAAAACCCAACAAAGAGCTTCTTGTGGCCCTGGCAGGGGCCCAGGAAACATGCTCATTGTGGAATACCCAGAGCACTCTCTACTGACAATTTACTTTCCCAGGGAAAAGACTTTCCCAGACTTAACTCACCTAGGGGTGAAAAGCTACCAGACTGTACCTATTCTATCTTTCAAGCCTCACATAAAGGACAAAACTAAAGCTAAGAGATTTCTGTGAAGATCATAGCCCAGGCTAACTAAAAGACTGCAATTCAATGATGGAACTGTAGAGCCCTCCCCTGGTCCACAACTCACTGCCACAGTGTAACACCCACAGATTACAACAGAAAGGGCTGCAGGATTCATGCTGTATCCAAAGCGGAATTTGGAAAGACCAAGGACATCAGAAGATAGAAAAGCAAGGATATATAAGCAATTTGAAATTTATGATACTTACAGCTAGAGCAAACATTAAACATAGACCAACTCCCAAAGCCTATTAAAGGATATCTCCACAATAAAGGCCTGTTGCCTCAGTTCCTAGTACTCAGAACATGGTCAATTTTCAACAAAAAATGATAGGGCATGTCAAAGGGCAGAAAAAAAACATAGTATAAAAATAAAAGGAAATTTTAGTATGAGATTCAGACATGACATATTTTAGAATTATCAGGCAGCAAATTTATAATGTGTATATCAATATATTTTGGGCTCTAATGAAAAAGAGCAGACAATGGTAAGAAGGGGTTTGATAATATGAGAAGAGGTATAGAAACTCCAAGAAAGCATCAAAAGGAGATACTAAAAATAAAATACAGAGAAATGAGAATGTGTTTGACAAGCTCACCAGGAGAATGGACACAGTCAACAAAACAATGAGCTTGAAGGTAATCAATAAAATTTCCCAAAGCCAGATATGGTGGTGCTGCCCTTTAATCCCAGCAGTCATGAGGATGAATATGGAGGATCTCTGTGAGTTGAGGGCAGCCTGAACTACATAGTAATTCCCTGTCTCAAACAACAATAACAACAACAAAAAAGCAAAAATAAATTTCCCAAGCCCAAATGTAAAAACAAAAAATAATTATCACTGAAAGAATTCCAGAAAATATGGGATAATTGCAAAATGTATAAATATGCATAACTGGAATGCCAGAAAGAGAAGAAAAAAAAACAGAAGAAATATTTGAGGTAATCATGGATGAGAATTTCCAGAATTAATGACAGTCAACAAACCACACATCCAAGGATCTCAGAGAATACCAAGTAACATGAAAGAAAATAAATTTACACTTAGAAACTTAATGTACAGAAAACAAAAGACAAAGAGGAAATTTTGATGGAAAAAATCTTGCTGCTAGAGGATCAATGATAAGAATTTCAACAGATTCTCATCGTAAACCATGTAAGCAAGAAAGTAGAATGAAACATTTAACATGGAAAGAAGAAAGCCAATAAGCCAATATGAGTAAATAAAACCTATTGAAGCTTTCAACAGCACTCTTTTTAACAAATATATGTATGTATCTATGCACACACACACACACACACACACACACATACACACAGCACATTGAAAGTATACATTTTAATAAGTTTTAACATGGATATTTGCTTGTGAAGTCATTACCACATCCAGGACAATAAATATATGCATAACTGTCTTAGTCATTTTCCTCATCACTAGGACCCATGACTGGCAAACCCAAAACATAAAGATTGAGGAGAATTCACTTTGGCTCATGTTTACAGCCCACTGTGGGATGACTTCAAGGCAGGCAGGGTATGATGGAAGTGCCTGGTGGAGTAAGGCTGCACACATCATGGCAGTCAGGAAGCAGAGAACAAAGGGTGGAGCAGGGAGGGAGTTTTCCCCTTCCTGCTTCCACTCCCAGTGACCCAACTCCAACCAGACTGTACTCCTAACAGCAAATCAGCTATAACGGGGCAATAATCCAATCACCTTCCAAGAGCCCCACCTTTGAATACATGAGGATCTTGGGGGACATTTAGACGTAAACTATAACAGTCACCTTCCCAGAGTTTTACTGTGCTCTTTGTGATTCCTCCCTCCCAGGTCTCCTTGATCCTCATTCCCAGGCTATTTCAATATGCTTTCTATCATAAAAATCATATACCATATTATTTTGTCTGGCTTCTTTCACTAAACATAACTATCTTGAGAATTATTCATGTTGTACCACAAATCAATTATTCATTACTCCTTATTGAAGAATATGGGTGCCATTGTATGGCTATTCCACTTTTTATCCATTACCCTGTTGTCTGACTATTTAGGCTATTCTCAGTTTGAAGCTACTACAAGTGAAGCAGTTATGAACATTTCTATAAAGGTCTTTTTGTACACATATATTTTTCTTGCTCTCTAGAAAACACATAGTGAAATAATAGTGGGAATAAAAATTATGTATAAATTTCACTATTTAATAAACTGCCAAACTGATTTTGAGTAGATTATAGCATTTTTTATTCCCAAATCAGTTTTGTTCTCAACTTAATAAAGTTGAATTCCTTCACATCCTCACCAACACTTGGTATGGTCAGTGCTTTTAATTTTAGCCATTTTAACAAGTATGGCATCTAAAGGTTTAATTTACACTTCAGTAATGACTGTCAAATAGTTTTATGTGCTTATTTGACATCCTTTTTCTTTTTTGGTTATGTATTTATTCAAATCCTCTGCCTTTTTTTCTTTCCTTGTTATAGGCTCTAATCAAATCCAGATCAATTACAGAACACTGCTCCAGAATCTTGAGTTTGAGATTAAATACCAGGCTCTCTCTTGGTAGTTTTACCTACAATATGTCAACTTTGATAGTCTCTTCTGTCATATTTCCCAGTGTCTTTCAAATAATCATGGTTGCCAATTATCTTTTTAATGTATATGCATATATTATTGGCCTGTGTTGATTTCAGTCTCTTGTATAGTATTTATTAGATTACAAGTAATATTGGAGGTAGTTGAATCAAAAAATAAAAAATGCATTTTAAGTTTAACAAGGTACCTAATGAAACCCAAGAACTCAGAGGAGTACCCTGATAAACTTAAAATCCTCCTAATTATTTAATTATTAAAAGTTTTTTTTTATTTCAAGGATATTTTTAATGATTGTTTACCTCTTGTTTCTTTGTATTGAATTTTTCTATTTTTATTAGTACTTTTGTTTTATTATTGAGTATAGTTTGTTATATATTCTTGATACAAGTTTTTTGTCATACATGTGACTTGCAAATATTTTCTTCTAGACTGTGCTTTTTTCATTCTCTTAAGTGTATCTTCCAAAGATAAGTTTGATAAAATCCAATTTACTGATTTGTTTCTAATAGATCATGCTTTTTTGTGTCATACCTAAGAAATATTTGCCCAGCCCAAAAATCATAAATATTTTCTTCTAAGTTTTCCCCTAGAAAGTTTATAGTAGTAGATTTTTCATTTAGTTTTGTGATATATTTAAATTAATTTTGTATATGATATAGTTTGAAGCTCATTTTTGCACATATGTGTGTCCAGTTGTGTCAGCACCATGTATGGAAAAGTCTAATCTTTTTCCCACTAAGTTACGTATATGCCTCTGTAAAGAAACAATTGCCATAGATTTGGAGGCTTATTTTTGTAATTTTTATTCTATTCTATTGATCAATTCATAGAGAAGGACCGTTTCCTCAGTCAAGAGTATAGAAGTAGCTGTGCTCCCCTACTAGAACCTCCAAACGAGCTCTCATGGTAGTGTTACCACTTGGTGATAAATAAGCAGGTTTGGGTTGCAGTTTGGGAGCTTGGTCTCTGGCTTGGGCACTGGCTTAAAGTTTTTCAACCCAGACTTTTGTGCTCTGGAAAACTGGACTTCTAAACTAACAGAAAAGACTTTCCATGACAAGGAAATCCTAAAGAAAAGCATGATTACTGTTTCAGTCCACAGAATTGGGTGAAGGAATATACTAAATACAGGACATATAACGTACAAGGTTATTTTATGATAATTACCCAAAGAGATTAACCACACACTAGAAGCCCAAAACATTCAGCTTAGGTCCTAGATCCCAGCAGTTTCTCACACAAGTCCAGCTTAAGGCTTAGAGTCCAAGGCAGTGTCCTCCAGTCCAGCCAGTGGCCTAGAGCCCATGGCAATGTCCCATGCTTGTCCAGATGGAGGATCTGTACCTGGAAGGCCCAAAGGCCAGTGGTGGAAGTCAGACAATTCACACTGGTGAGATGAAGGATGTGTGCCACCAAGCTGAGGGATACACTTTGAAGCCAGGAAGTGATGCTCGTGGTGAAGATCAGAGCTCCCCTGATGAAAGCTGCAGGCATAGCCAGTGACAGTGAGGTCCGGAGCTCCTTCTCCAATGAGACCAACCTAGATCACAGGGAAACCATCTACAGCAAGCTTCTCCTTGAAAAATCAATCTCCTAGAAAATCAACAGGCCAAAATCTTCCCATCAGTTCTCTTTTTATAGCTATTGGTAACAATCTTTCGGTGGATCCTTCACGCCCAGACCATGCTGATTCAGTTCAGCTGGGTGCTACAAGTTGACTATTGATCAACCCACTACAATTACTAAACCAGCATTGGAGAAAATATTTAAAAGTATCTTAGACAGAGACAGAGAAGCCACTAGCACCAAACTGCCTAAAGGAAACTGTACATCTAATTGGGAGTAGTTAAATAATAAGTAAAAGTATCAGAACTGAGAAAATAATGCAATGACAGGATTCAATAAACATCTTACAATTTCAATGTCAATGGTCTCAACTCTCCAATTAAAATGCACAAACTGGCAGGTTGGATTTTTTAAAAATATAACTAGGGCCAGGGATTTAGCTCAGTGGTTTTACCGCCTGTCTTGTAAACACAAGGTCCTGAGTTTGATCCCCAGTACCAAAAAAAAAAAAAAATGCTACTATACATTGCCCATAGGAGACTCACCTCATCCAAATGGAACTACATAGGCTAAAAATGAAAAGATGGAAAACAACACTCCATTCAACCAGCTCCTTAAAACAAGCAGTAGTAGCTATCTTATTTTTAGACACAAAAGACTTCAATCCACAAATGATCAAAAGTGACAAAGATGGTCATATATTCTGGTAAACAGAAAAATTTAACAGGAAGAGATAATAATTGCAAATATCTATGCACTGAATGTCAGTGCACCTAACTTCATAAAACAGAAACTACTCAACTTAAAAGAGCAGAGAAACACCAAGGCAAACATAGTGAGGGAAGTCAATACCCCACTCTCACAATTAGGTTAGTCAGACCAAAAAAATCAACAACAAAAAAAATAATCAAAGTTAAGCTAAATCATACCTTTGATCAAATGAGTTTAACAGATATCTACAGAATATTTTATCTAGGCACAAAAGAATACACATTTTTCTCAACAACACACAGAACTTTGTCCAAAATCAACCATATTTTAAGTCATAAAGCGTGCTTAGGGCCAGGGATTTAGCTCAGCAGTGCTGCCATTTGCCTAGCAAGCACAAGGACCTAAATTCAATCCCCAGTACCACAGAAAGAAAGAAAGAAAGAAAGAAAGAAAGAAAGAAAGAAAGAAAGAAAGAAAGAAAGAAAGAAAGAAAGAAAGAAAGAGCAAGCAAGCTTAAATAAATACCAAAAAAAATTCAAATAGTATGATCCAAGATAGTATGATCAGATCATAGCCAAATGAAGCTAGAAATCAATAGCAAAAGAAGACTCAGAAACTATAAAAATCTATAAAGATTAAATAAATTAAATAATACACTTTTGAGTAATCAGTGGATCACAGGAGAAATCAGGGAAGAAAGAAAAAATTCTTTGAATCAAATAACAGTGGGAGCAGAACATGCCAAAACCTCTGAGAAATAATGAAAGCAGTTCTGAAAAAGGAAGCTGTAAATGACCACATAAAGAGAACAGAGAAATCCCAACTAAAGCCTCATTATACCTCTCAAGGTCTAGCAAGACAGAAACAATCCAAACTGAAACTAGTAGAAGAAAAGTATAAAGAGCAGAGTAGCAATTAATAAAATTGAGGCTAAAAAACAATGTAAAGTATCAGTGAATTGGAGCTCATTGAAAGCTTAGAAAAAGGATCTTGGATTAGGAGAGACAGGGCAGAGGGAAAGAGAACAGGAAGCAAATACCCCAATGAATGTATTTATTAAGCAGTATTACAGATATGTACTAATAAAAAAACAAAAACAAAATGTAAATAGAGCTTTCTTAGTATAGAGTTTTACTTTCTTGCCATTTGGGATGCTTCCTTATCCACCCTACCCCACTTTACCCCACACTATTGCATTAACTGTGCCTCTTCTGTGCTGCAAGGAAATGGTAAGAGCAGAGACCCTTTTCTTGTTTCTGATCTTAGAGAGAAAGCAGTTACCATTACAGTTGATGTTAGGTGTATTTTGCAGCTGCTCTTTACCAGGTGAAGAAATTCTCATTTATTACAAGTTTTCTGAGTTTTTAAATTAAAAGCAGTTGTTAAATTTTATCAAATAATTTCTCTTCATCTACTGAGATGATCATATGGGTTTACTAGTCCAGGTTATGAACACAACATTTAATTGATAAATTTATAATGTTTAGAAAATTTGGCATTCTTGACATTAAACTCACATGATCATGATATATAGATTTTTAGGTACATTTTGTGATTAAATCTGGGTTTTGGTTAGAATTTTTGCATCTATGTTAGTAAGGGATATTAGCCTACAGTTTTCTGTTCTTATAATGTCCTGCATGGTTTTGGAATACAATTATGATAACTTCAAAGAATGAGTTGAGAAGTTCTACCTCCTTTTTTACTTTCTGTATGAGTACGTACATAATTAGTATTATTTCTTCCTTAAATTTTCTTGGAATTCATTGACAAAGCAAAAAAATGTTCCCAAATATGGCTTCTAGCAATAATCATTGTGTATAAATATTCCTGTGTAGTGCTATAAGATTACATGTAATTTTATGTTAAGAATAATGAAAACTCACAAGTCATCTAAACATGTAACAATAAAGAAATGTTTCAGTAAGTACAGATCATCTCTACAATATCATGCAATCATAAATGGTAAAAGAATTTCTAATTCTATATAAGCTTGTTTAGTAGGACAGGACTGTGGGTTTCTGATATAACCTATGCAAACATCTTTTTAAAGATATAACAGTGTACTACAACCCCAGGATTGGGGATTCAATATATACAATATGCCTTTGTGTTACATTTTTTTAAAAAAAGGATAAGTTGACTATAAGCTTGGTTACACAAGGAAGTAGCCACTGAAGAGCCATGAAGAAAACTGTGACCCTGTCATGTTGACTAATGCAGGGATTTTTGGCTCAGAAGCATTTGTTTGTTTGTTTGTTTGTGTTTGTGTGACCCTGTCATGTTGACTAATGCAGGGATTTTTGGCTCAGAAGCATTTGTTTGTTTGTTTGTGTTTAAATTGGTTTTTGCTAATTTACATTTATGGTTGAACCATGGCTATCTTAGTCTCTAACTGTATTTATAGGACAGGAAAGGAGGAAAATGTCTTTTCTTTGTACAATCGCTGTCTTATCTCTCTATGTAGCCCATGTTCTGCAAGTTTCTACCTTCTTGTAATGAAGTGCATTGAATAATGGTTTATAGGTAATATAGGATAAGAACCACAGGACTACAGAAAAACCCTGTAGGAACAATCTTTAATGAAAAAAGGTGAAATATAAAACTGAACTGGGCTTTGATGTCATTTATGCCATCTTAATTAAGACTGAATACCCTCAGATGAGCCAAGGTTTGACACTGCATTCTAACATCATTTTCCTCTCATAATTTTCACACTGCTGTGGTTTGGGCAGGGCTGTCCTCCCTGCATGGAGGAAGTGTTTCCTCTTTTGTCATGCTGTGAAAAGACTTCATAGGCCAGAAAATGAGAAGTAGGAGCCAGGCGCAGATTGAGATAAATGTTTAGCGAGACATGGAGTGCTTATGGCTGACTCCTGTCAAATGTAGACAAGCAGCGGGTTAGGCAGGGAGGAAGCCTCCCCAGCACCCAAGGATGGGCAAGTATACAACTTGGAGAGCAGCCCCAATGAGGAGACAGATTTCAAGCTAGTTCTTGTGTTGGGCTTGCCTTACACTATTCCTGACGTTCAACAAATCTTGCCCCAGGAGGCAGCCTGATTTATACTGTGAAAAATGAAGAGAAAGGTGTGGGAAAGAGAAAAAACAGTTGGAAGAGAAGTGGCCACCTCTTCAAGGCCAGAACTGAGGGAATAATGACAGAACTAGCCAGATAAAGTTGTGCTCAGAAGAATAATTGCAGACAGAAACAGCGACAAGCTGGACATAGCAGCCAAAGGGGAAGGTGAGGAACGTGTTACCAAACATGTGGAGAAGCTGTGGCAATCTTGAGTGTGGAGACTTATAGAGAAAGAATAAAGCAAGAGATCATTTCGAAGAAGAATAGAACAAAGAATATAATAAGCAAACAGCCGTGTTCAGGCTGATTTTTACACATACTAGCTAAATGAACTATGCTACATAGTTTGGCTTCTCTCTCCCTTGGCGTCCTCATCTTTAAAATGGGAATTATGGTTATACTTACCTAATTGGGCTGTTCTGAAGGGGGCATGAATATTAAGCTCTTAGGATACTATATGAATAAATGAAATATTATGTATTGTTTATATAGACTGGTGAGTGTTGGGAGCATTTCTACATAAATTTTGGAGAAAAACCATCCCATAATTAAAGTATGACTATAGTTGTCTAAGGCTCAATGTCACCTTGCCTGTGAGCCAGCTTGCATGCAGACACATAATTCCATTTTGCCTCTGGTCACAGCTGAGGCCTCAAGGGTCCCGTGGTGCCGTGGCACTCAATGACAAGGTTGCAACAGCTGAAGATGTCCTGTTCTTTGAGAACCAAGTAGTAATACAAAAAGAAAAACATTTTACCTGGGGAGGAGCTAATTACTTGTCAAACTTAACTCCTCCCACGCATAATTGAGAGAATGCTGTCGATACAGTCCTCAACAGAAGACCCTCCTGACTTAAGATCTTCATCTGCTTTTCATTGTCCTAGGATTACTGTGGCCCCCTTACTCACCTGATACTACCACCGATTATTGTGTGTACCCAATAATTCCTAATTTGGAGAGTCTTGGGCTTTGCCATGTCTGAAGCACTAACTCACTGCCCCCGCCCTGTATACTTTGAAATTATGCAAGTCTCTATTGTCTTTTTCCCCTTTAATCCTTGCCATCCCCTTTTCTAGGTAGTCAGAGGACTAATTGCCCTCTAATAGCTGAGGGCTTAGTATAGCATTTATTGATGGAAATATACCCATGTTAGATTTAATAAATATGTCACAAATAATATTCATCTTTCAATAATATCTTTCAAAAATGTAGATATTTTTGTTTTGTTTTTTGAGACAGTGTCTTGCTATGTAGCCTAGGCTGGCCTTGAACTCACTCGTAGCCCAAGCTAACCTCACACTCACAGTAAACCTTCTGCCTCAGACTCCCAAGTGCTGGGATTACAGGCATGCACCACCATGCCTGACCAGCAAATATAGATATACAAACAGAAATTATGGAAACATATACCCCAATGCCTCTGGATTAGGTGGCAACTCTAGTTTTTTTCACATCTCTACTTCTAAAATTATCAACAGTGAACTTTTATAATAAGAAAAAATGAAAATATATTGAAATATGTAATAAAAGAACAGTATAAAGTACTATACCTGGTCCTTCACCTCTTCCAATCCGGCACTGTTCCCCTACTCTGCTTCCCAGCTGCCATAAATTAAATATCTTTATTTCACGAAGCCCTTCCATATGATGTTTCTACCTTGGAGCTAGCCAACCACGGACTGAATATACAGAAACCATGAACTAAATTAAACCTTTCCTCTCTTGAATTGTGAGTGTTGGGTATTGTATCTCAGCAATGGAAAAGCTGACTTATACGGACAGGAAAAAAGCAAAGGAAAATTCATACATCTGGGTATGTAACCTGGTACTCAGATGAATTTTTAATTATACGAACTCAAAAGCATGTTTGCACTTCTTTCCTCTCTTGAATTGTGAGTGTTGGGTATTGTATCTCAGCAATGGAAAAGCTGACTTATACAGACAGGAAAAAAAGCAAAGGAAAATTCATACATCTGGGTATGTAACCCGGTACTCAGATGAACTTTTAATTATACGAACTCAAAAGCATGTTTGCACGCAATCACCACTGGTGATTGGAATGTGTCTTAGTCAATTTGGATTGTTAAAACAGATGCTACAGACACTTACTTTGTAGAGTTTTGGAGACTGAGAAGTCCAAAATGCTCAAGGAGATTTGGTGTCTGACTCGTAGCTAACACCTCCTCACTGTGTTTTCACATAGTAAAGAGTCAAGGTAGCTTTCTGCCCAGTTTTGATAAGGGCATTAACCTCATTCATAAGAACTCTGTTCTCATAACTATAACTCCTCACAAAATCCCCACCTCCAGACACCACCCCACTAGTGATTAGATTTAGACTTATGAATTTTGGGAGGGCATAAACCTTCAGGTCATAGCAGAAAAATCCCCAACACACGTAACAATCGATTGTTCACAAGATTTTCCAGGGGGTGAAGGGAGGGCAGGGAGAAGGAGAAAAAAATGAGAACCAAGACCGTCATGTAAAGGTACAAGATACCAATAATAAATGTAACTGTACTGTATACCTAAAATGTACCAATAAACTCAATGAGGAAAAAAAATAAAAATAAAGATTTTTCCAGCGCTTACTTCATTGACTTGAAAGTCTCTGTTAGCTTACAGTTTTGAAGGAAAAGAAGGAATACCATCAATTAAAACATGGAACACCGGAGGAGTATACACCTCCCTGTGAAAAACAACTAAAAAGAATACATTTTAAGCTTGGAAACATAATACAGTAGAGTTTTCCCTTGCTTATCATTATAGAATATAAGTGTCCCTCATATATTAATTCACTTATTCCACAAATATTCCCGGGCTGTCTGTTACATTTCAGGCATTCTGTGGGAGACTTTGATAATGTTCTCAACAGTCCACTGAGAAGCACTTTATTTCTTATTTCAAGCTTCTCAGACCATCGTTCACTAACATTCAGCATTAACATAAAGGAAAATGCCCCTGAAGATGTTGTAGACAAGAGGAAGGACGTCAGGGGTGAAGGGAAAACCTAATAAGGGAAGGTAATAAGGGGATGGCTAGGATCAAAGTATGTTATACGCATTTATGAAAATGTCACAATGTAGCCCAATATTCAGAATGATTAATTGCACTGATAAAAAAAAATGTCCCTGCCTCCCACCACACATATACTGCTGCAGGGACAGAGGTCTAAACATCATTTATGAAAATGTCACAATGTAGCCCAATATTCAGAATGATTAATTGCACTGATAAAAAAAATGTCCCTGCCTCCCACCACACACATACTGCTGCAGGGACAGAGGTCTAAACAAGGAACAGACTTTGTATTCTCCCTTATTAAAATCCAATTAACAGTACATACACATAAACACATATGTATATGAACAATGAGGAGTATGAGTAAGAATCTATGCAAATAAAGGCAAATGCAATCAAAAGGCCTGGTATTCAGCTGGTATTTGCATAACTGATGACTTTTTATACCTACAGATCCAAGGATTTAAAAGAGAAAACACACAGCAAAAAAGGTTTGTGAAGATGACCATAAATGGTGGCTAATTCTCTGCTTTTTCCATGGAGGACACTTTGTTTTGATGATGATGATTGCTTCTTTCTCCTCCTTTCCATGCAGAAAGAACCCCTTCCTGAGCTGCAGCACCCTTTATTATGGCAGGCACGCTTTGTAATGGAGTCATTATCCTGCTGAGGACTGAGCAAAAGAAAGTGATCCTTCTTTCCTGTACTAAAGTGCCTGCTCCTCCGCTTGGTTATTAAAATGAGAGCTCAAATAGCTCCTTGTTCTAATTTTCCTTATCAGCCTCCACAGGGCCCATTTCAGGCTGTCTGTGAAGTGTTCGAATGCAATTGTGTTCTTGAATAAAAAGGAGAAACTAAATTAGAGCCTCTTAAGACCATTATATTGTCTTAGTTAGTGATACTGTTTGCCTCACCACAGCTAAGCAATGAGCTAAGTGTTCTTCATGAGTAATAAGAATAATAATAATATGCACATTTAACCAGCACTTTACACTTTGTAAAGTACTTTTGCATATGTTATCTCTTTTGAGCCATGTAAGAAGCTGAAGTACATTCAAAGGTGTTAGGACCATCAATTTACATGGTACGTTATGACTTTCAAACTTCGAAACCAGGCCATGCTAGTCAATGACCTGACAAAGGAGCAGAGTGATTGCCCTAACTTTGGGCTCCAAGCACCTGCCACAGAACCTCCGAGATTATTATGGATGACCAGTGGCCTCTCTGTCCCTCTATGTGGAGACCTCCTGATCTCAACTTACATGAGTATCCTTTAAGAGAATAGAAATCAATTAGGAGAAACAATCAGAAGAACTTCATATTAAGGGCATACACATGAATGCTTGTTACTAATGCACAAATTATGGAGTGTAGTATAGCAACCAGGCTACAAGTTTACCCCTCATTGAAAGGCAAATGAGGATGAAAGACAAATGACACAAAGATAATTTGGAATGAGGAAGTCAGGGGGATCTTTGACTCTAATGGACAAAGAGCCCTAAGCATTTGGCTCATCTTGCTTATACTCACTTAGACATGAGAACAAACAATTAGATTAACAGAAGATTCATCTGACTCTTGTTATCTATACCATGTACCCATGTAAACATCCAGATCTCAGCTGTATTGACTCTTCTCTGGACCTTGCAATGTGCTAGCATGCCTGTGCATTGCCAAAGGAGGTACAGCTTGCTAATTTTCTCTTTTGTGCTTTCAGAGAAGATCAATTAGGCCTTGATACTCATTATCTGGTCTCCTTCATCTCCCTTTTTTGTTTTTGTAATAGCAGCAGACGAAGCAAAGTGAAGTGTGGTTGTGTCTGCATATGTTGTTGGCTTCCTCTCCTGAGGTGGAAGGCTATGAACAAAACAATAAGACAAATAACTGAAAATCCCATCAACATTTCATACATGCCAAAATTAACATTCATATAACTCCAAGGACCAAGCTGATTCAATGCTTGTGCAAATTAATCCTAATTTTATACATCAAAATCCTCAGTTTGTTAGTACATACCCTGTAAGATTCACTTTGTACTATAGGTATCCATACAGTACATGCTATGATTATCAATAGCATGAAGTGACTATCAGGCATTCTAGGTAGGCCTTGATGATGGACAAGTTTTTCTGCCTCTGGAGTAGTTCTTCACTTGTCCCAATGTTATGAGATCTACAGCTCATGTGGATTGCAGAGGCTGTCTTTTCTTATTATCATCTAATGTCATCTGGGACAAGGCACTCACCGTTGGAGACAGCAGAGTCAAGCTCCACCACAGGAGTGTCATGGAGTCAGGGGAGACCTTCTCCATGGTTGCATGTTCCTGTAGGGCACCCACATTGACCATCCATTTCCTCCAATGACATGAGCAAACTTCTATCCCCATGGCAATAGGGTAATGGGTCTTTCCCATTTCTCCATCTCCAGGGACCACCATAGCACTTGTACTTTCTCCTTTTTCCCAAGCTCTTGTGCTTTTGACCAATGTAATTCCATTGGAGTACTATCTATATTACCAACAGGATTCAAAATATTAAGGGCAAACACTGAAAGTTTAAGGTGAGATTGTGGCTCCTAGCAATTAGTGATTAACTACATTTCAAAATATTAAGGGCAAACACTGAAAGTTTAAGGTGAGATTGTGGCTCCTAGCAATTAGTGACATTAACTACATAGGGGTAATCACATAAAATGTTAACGGCTTCTGCCAAACTACAGTCTAATACATTAATTACAGCAACTAATTCTGATATTTGAGCTGAACATTCAGAGGTAGCAATTTTCTGGTGATTTTGCATAGTCCATTAAGCAACAATACCATGAGAAGATCCATCCATAAAGTAAGTTGAGGCATCCATAAGAGGAACTGTCTTGAGTATTTGTAGGTAAGATAAATGAATAATGGTAATATAATTATAAAAAATTATCAGAAGGCTGATTATCAACTTATCCTATATAATCTGCAAAAGCTATCTGCTAGACCAAGGAAGTTTATAATAAATGAGTAATGGCTGTCTGAATATGGACCTGTTCCTAACAACATATTTTCAGTAATCTCTGGATGTCTTACCACTTGATTCTGTCACACTTGTTCAGCTGTTAATTCTTGAAAATTAACATAGAAATTTAATATCCTATAGAAAGGAAGAACCTAGTCAAATGCTTAATGTCTATAGGAGCCAAGCATAAAGCTTGGGACAGATTCTAACATGTCCAACATGAAAGGTCCTTGAACCCCATTGTTCATAACACTGGATTTTAATTCTTTACACAATTTATACTCCAAAGCTTATGGATTGTTAGGGTCAGGACAAACAGTAATTGGAAATGCACATATTCCAAATGGTTCTCTGTTAAGCACAGTCTATCTGACCAATTTTTTAATAAAAAATTTTATTTTGTTGACAAAGGTCAATCACACCTAAAAGCAGTGGCAGAATCAACCATGTACTGGGCTATAGCTCCCCCTTTTATAGGGTTTTACAGCCATGATCTCATTCAGGTAGTTACATTTCATTCTCAGTTCACATTGCTGATATACAAATCATGGTCACAAGACAGTTAAATTTCAACCCAGATGTAACCATTCTTTGTAGTTAGGGAGTTTACCTTTAACATTCATCTAGCTATCTATTCTAGCCCAGGGAAAGGGGGTGATGCCAATCAGCAAAGCAAGATTAACAATAGTTCCTTAGATCTTGACCTTTACAATCATGTGATTTACAAAACTTTGGAGCTCAGGGTCTTGACGTACCCTGTTATCTCATGTTGAGGCTAGATATCCCATTCTATGTTTAATGCCTCTGGTGTCTTAATTTTGAATGAAACAAAGCAGATTTCAGCTAGAAGAGCAGAAGTCATCCTATAATTTCCTAACATTTTGTAGGTCTTGGTTATTCACAAAAGTTTTCTCTATCATTCTGCCCTTTGTTTTGGGGATTAACTCCTTACCCCTTGTTATGTTCATATCAATTTTCATTCTTCCACATAATTAGCATCCGATAATGTTGGGCAGTAGCTATTCTATGATGTATGAGTTTAGATATCCATTTGGGGCAGAATAATTACCAGTGGTTGAAGACAAATCAATAATATTAGTACAAACAGCTGAGATGTTGTGTTAGTTTCAAATACCAAGAAAGTAACTCCCATTACCAATTATATCTAATGCTAGCAAACAACAGATATGTAGTAAGCTTTCTTGGCTCTAAGGGCAGTTCATTCATGATGCTAATTGCTTGATAAGTCATCGCAGTGGGTGGTGCACAAATTCAGCAATCAGAGGCTAATTCCTGGTCTGTCTGCAGTAGCAGTGAGTGAGTTTTATCCATTAAATCCATCATATCTATTCCTGTATAGTTCTTTGGATGCCCCTTTAAAATATTTTGTATTTCCTGCAGTGCAGGAGTTTTTCTTATTTCTGGAGGTGGGATCTTCCAGATCTTTTTTTTTTAATCTGTAGAATCCATCTTTTTAACCTCTGAGGCCCATGTCTAGCAGTTGACTGATAACCAATATAAACATGAAAAACTATCCCTTGTAGCCAGCTTGTTTTCCAAGGCGAAGCTATATACATTTTTGAAGGGTTACATTGTTCCTGTTTATAGTTATCATAATTGCCAGTATTTTTGGTCAAAATAGAACTGTTTAACCATATTTGAGTTTTATTTGAACAATACATCCTTTTTTATATCCCCCACGTCAAGTATGGTACCAGAGTTTCTATAATGTTTTTTGGACAGGCATCAAAAAGAAGTATGAGATGTCCCTCAGGTTCCCATTTAACAGTTTTAAAGGTCACATTTTTCATCAAGTTTATCATCTTTTGGCTTATAAACTCTTAATTTAAAACCAAAGTAACTGATAACCATTTGACAGAATAAAGGAGTCCATAATACCTTGATTGCAGTCCTCATTCTTCAGCCATGTGTGGATTCATCAGCTTTCAGTGTGGTGAGAGCAGGGCATTAGGTGCACTTGCCTCTTTGAGGTCACAGTCTGTGGAGTTCTCTGGATAGACTTGCTTCACTCTTGAGTAGTAAATTCTTGGTTGGACTTTAGCTAACTTGACAGCTGTAGGAGCAACAATAAGTGCCTTCCCATATAGGTTGTAAAGGGGTCTTTTTCCAATTTTTAACATAAATTTGGTCCCCCAGTTTTATCAGATGGACAGGGGCTAGCTCTTTATCTCTAATTTGACCCTGGATATTTTGGAACACTTTTCCCAACTCTAACAGCTGCAATTCCACACTGGATGAATCTAACTGAGATAAATTTCCTATGAAGTTTCTCAAAATACACAGTGGCCTTCCAAACAAGACCTTGTATGGGGAGAGTCCAGTATAATTTCTTATTTTAAGGAGGGCTAAAGGGAGCAAATCAATTCATGACCCTGGCACTGTCAGACAATATTTGGTTAATGCACTCTTAATAGTACAGTTCATTTTTTCTTGTTGTTGTTGGAGCTCTGGGGCTGATAAGCAATGTGTAAGTACCATTTTATGTAATAATTTAGCAGGGTCTTGTTCAAACTCTGCCATAAATGCTGCCCCATTTCAGTACCTATAGAGAGAAGCAGACCAAACCTTGGAATTATCTCTTTCAATAAAAGCTCGCATACCTCTGAATCCTTTTTTTTGTAGGGAAGGCCTCAGGCCATCCAGAGTAAGTACAAACACATACCAACAAATATTTATAACCATTGTAAGGGTGGGTATGATCATCTGAAGTTTCTGTTTAGTTGCCTTTTTGGCTTCTATGTCTGCCTTGGCATTGCCTTTTGTTATTGCATCTTTTCTTGGTGCACAGAGCAATGCATCATGGTTATTTTCTTGGGTTCCCACAGTGCCTCCAATAACTGTATCATTTCCTGTTTATTTTTAATGTTTGCCCTCCACTGTGAGAAGACCACGCCCTTTGTATATTATGCCATGGATATGCAAAGTAGCAAAAGCATAATAGGAATCAGTATAAACATTTATCCTCTTTCCTTTGCCCATGAGAAGGCCTGTATGAGTGCCCATAGCTCTGCTTGCTGAGCTGACCATCCGGTAGGACAAGGTTCCACTTGGACCATTTTATCTTGAGTCATCACTGCATAGCCAGAATAGTGTACCCCATTTTTCATGAAGCTGCTCCCATCTGTAAACAGGACAAAATCAGCATCAGGCAGCAGGGTTTTCTGCAGATCTGGACAACTCAAGAACAACTTGTCAATGATGCTGAGCCAGGCGTGGTCAGGGGGACCAGGTTCTGAGGGCAAAAAGGTAGTGGGATTCAAGGTTTTAACTGGAACAAAATATAGGCAGGGATTCTCAGATGAGGGTCTGATGTGTGTGCCTATTATTTGAGAGCCACTGATGTCCTCTTTATTCAGCAGTTCTAGAAAGGCATGGAGAACCTGAATAGTCAATTCCTGTCTAAGGTTAGCTTGTCAGCTTCCTTATTTAGCATAAATGCACCTGCCAGAGCTCATAAACAAGGGGGCCATCCCTTAGCAACTGGATCCAAATTTTAGGTAGATATGCTACTGGCTGATTTCATGGGCCCATTTTTTTTTTTTTTTGGTCATATGCAAGGTAGAAGGTTGAATCACATCTGGGGTTCCCAGTGCAGGGCCAATAGAGTTAGTTTTAACCTTTAAATGCTGACGGCACTGACTACTTGTTTTTTTCAAAGTAGTGAATTCCTTTAGTAATTAGGAATTCCAAATATTTGACTTGCTGTATACAAATTTGAGCCTTTTTCCATGAAATTTTATATCCTGCCCCCTGAAGCAGCATTAATAGTTTCTTAGCAGCCTGCAGTTTTTATTCATTTAGTACATCAGAAAATTAATGATAATAATACTAATTATATATGAGACTTTATGCCCTTTAATTTATTTTTGAGTTTTTGTTTTTGTTTTTTTGAGACAGGGTCTCACTATGTAATTGAGACTGACCTAGAGCTCACTATGTAGCCCAGGCTGGTCTTGAACTCACAGTGATCCTCCTGCCTCAGCCTCCGGAGTGCTGGGATTACAGGCATGGAGCACCACACCCAGCTCCATGCCCTTTAATTTTTT
>NW_022900947.1:52399060-52409286 GCF_012274545.1 Fukomys damarensis
TTTTTTTTTTTTTTTTTTTTTTTTTTTGGTATCAGGGATTGAACTCTGGTCCTTGCGCTTGCAAGGCAGGCCACCGAACTGCTGAGCTAAATCCTTGGCCCTATGCCCTTTAATTTAAATTGATATCAAAATTATCTTTTTTCATAACTCTGTTTTTCCATAGAAAATATTATATTTTGAAAATGACCATTATAAACATACCACAATAACATACTTAGAATTCAACCTTTTCATGATAACCAATGTAAACATTTTATAATAACAATATATTTAACAATGTTTATTGGGGGCATATCCTCTCAGAAGGCTATGAAAATTATTGAGGCTCCCATTAGTGAACAAAGACCAGAATAATTTTTTCTGAGCAGCTCCCCTTTTTTAATTAATAGTATATCCAGACCTAAAAGTTTATATTTAATTATTTTGAAAAAAAATTAGCTTGTAAATTAGGTTGTAGAAATTAACAAATGATTTGTGTCTTTGACATCTTTTTGATAAAAAATATTATTGGACAAACAATTGGGCAGATACAGACAAATATATAAGACAATTTATGAAACTAGAGTACACTCAAATATATTTGGCCAATTGAATCATAACATCTCTTTTAATTAAGACTAGTCAAAACTTTTGCATCAATTAAAAGAGATCTCCTGTAGAATTAGAATCAGAAGGAATGAAAGCTCTTTATGACTGCAAATGTAAACTTTTTATAACAAATCTGACACCAACAAGCAAACTTACTTTTTTTTGATAATTCATTTCCACATACCTTGTCAACATGTCTAGGCCTGCTGGTCTTGTATATCTCTCTTTATCTCTTTTTAACAAGACAAACATAAAAAATCCTTTCATGTCAAAAATATATCTCTTTTACTTATAGCTTTCTTAATATTCTGTCTCATTTACAATTCACCTTCTGCAACAAACTTCATCTGTTAACATTTTAAAGTCTTTTTTTCTTTTCTCAGATTGTTACAGCTTAAATTTTTTAATAATATAATTTCATTCAATTAGCAACTAAATAAATATAAATAAAAACAAAGAATTTTCTACCTCTCAATCTGGCAAATATTTTTAAACATGATATTTAGTGTTTATGAATGTTTTAAATGATTGTCAATCATATATGGTTGGTAATAATATAACTTTGAGCACTTTTTCCAGAAACAATTTGGTAATACATAAGATGCTTAAACTAACTTTTATCATTCCAGCAGTAATTTCAATTAGATATTTGCAAAATAACTGATATACAAGATTACTTTTGTTGATGTTGTTTGGGAAGCTGCAGATTAAACTCAGGGTTTTATGCATGGATTCCATATGTATTCTACCATTAAAGCAAAGCAATACTCTCTTCCCTCACAAGACTATTCCATGTGGTATAAGAAGATCAAACAATTAGATACACTGAACAACAGGGTAATAAATAAATTATGGTATAATCTTAGAATGGAATTTTACATAGCCATCAAAATATCACATTTACAGAATGTCTTGATGTTAGTTTCATGAAGCATAACACACCACACATATGATAAAGTACTGTTTATTAAAATATATGCATACATACATAGCAAAATACACAGAGAGAAATTATTACTGAAAGAACATATAATACAGACAAAGGACATATACACCAGATAACAAGCAATTGCAAAAGCAAAAGGTGTGAGGATAGACAGCAGAGGATACATATGTATGCTTGCAATCTAACTAGTACAAAGTCCACTGTGATTTCCTAACAGTTATATTACAGTAAAGTAAAAACAAAACAGAATAAGGTTATCTTATTGCCCAGGTAACAAGAAAAAAATGGTTAAAGAGAAATTTTGTTCACCTCAATATTAATTATAATCTATCCCTCCAGTAGGCATAAATTCAGCTGAATTAATAACACAGATTGGAATTCCATACTTGCCACTTAAAAGGTGTGTAACTTCAAGGAAAATACTTGGCTCTTTAAATACCTATTTCTTCAACTGCAAAGTTGAGACTAAACTAATAGCACCTATACAAACCAAGGAATCTGCCAGAGAAAAAATGAGGAGAGGTAGGTAAACTCATCTAGCACATTATAGAGCACAACTTAAATGTTCAACAAAGCAAATGTTCACTGCTTTTTAAATGACTGTCATTTACCTAACACACCTCCCTAAAGTTAATGTTCCTAAAGTTAAACATGTTTTCATAAATTAAACAGCAAAGTCTCAAAAGATACCCTAATAATAAAATGCATAAATTATATACTTTGTTATTTGTTTCAGTCTGGCACAGACAGAATGATGGTCATTTCTAATTGCATTCTTTGTTGGTTTTTTTGCACTGCTAAGGATCAATTCTAGAGCCTTGTGAACATCAGACAACTGCTCTACTACTACTAAATTCTATTCTCATCCCTTTATGATTTATTTTTTTTACCAGATCCACTAAACCCCTGGCTCCACTTTTAAACACATTTTATATGTATTAAGTTATGAGTTCAGTATTGTGGGAAACTGTGAGAACACTCAACATAAACATTATACAGAGCATATTTTCTAAAATGATACATAGATAGCCCTATGACTTTCCCCAAAAATATTTTTCTTGCAAATAGTCTACAAATTTATACACTATTTACACATTTTTATTCTTATTTTACATCTCAAAAATACTGATTTTTCTTTAAAAATACTGACTTCTGTAGCAGTTTCTAAGATATCTTTTATCTGGGTAGCAAAATACAGGGTCAATTTTGCAAAGAGATATGGATTCTCAAACATCTCTTCATTTACTTTTAACCAGAAACAGTTCTCGGATAATTTTTTGGGGTCAATCTCTCAAACTCAAATACATTCTTCTTGCTCCTGGATATTTGAAAACAGAAAATCTTTCACCAGTTAATTCTCTTCATGGACACTTTAGGTTTATAAATTTTTTTCTGCTTCATTCCATAAGGAAGATCAAGTGGTGCTCCTGGGGGAAGAGAAATTCCTCCAAGGGGTGGTGGTGCAGGAGACCCCCAATGAAAGGTGGTTGTGGTGGTGGTGGTGATACTGGTCCTATTCCATGTAATGGAGGTGATGGAGGAGGAGGAACTCCCATAGATAGAGGTGGTGAAGGTGGTGGTGGAGGTGGCCCAGCACCTGGCACTGGAGGTGATGGAGGAGGGCCTGGAGGTCCTAGTGAACCTGAGATCTATGTCCCTGGGCCCAAAGTTGCTGGATTTCTGTTTCAATTCCTTTGATTTTTTTTCTTCTCTTTTTGGAAGCTCGGCTTGAGCTTCCTGTTGAGCTGTGAATTCTTCATCAAACTTCTTTGAAAATTCCACTGCTTTTTGTTCACTTTCTTCAACTTTTGCCTTGTTCACATAAGAATCAATCAGATGAGTGAAATCAATGTCTAATCTTTGCCTATACTTGAAGTCTGGATCCATACCACTGCAGTGCAGCACTATCTGTGAAACACACTCCTCAATTACCTTATAATACTGTAGCCTGATATAATAGTAATTTCTGATAAGCAAAAAATGTTGTAGAGTGGATAATAAGTAAGATTCAGCAGCAGTGTCTTTCAACATATTATATACAAGATGGTATACTTCATTCATATCATCCATTTCTGCTCGAATATCATTCAGATGGTGAGAAAATTCAGTTAGGTCATCCTCTGTTTTCATCAAAAAGGTTCAACTGAATATCAAGCTCCTCATTCTCTTTTTCTTTTAGACCTGGTAATATCGCTTTTAGTCCTGAATGAAGGAATTAATTCCTTAAATGTATTCAGAAATCAAGTTCATATAGAGAAGTGACAAGGGCATTGATAAACTGCATGCACGCCAACTGTAATTGCAAAGCTTCATGATTTTCTAATCCTTCCACAGCTGGTGAAAATCATTCCCTGTTATTTCTTTCTGCTGCAATAGTTATTGCCCCTAAAAGTTTATCCAGAATGTTCTCTTCACCAACAATGCAAATAGCAGAAAGTATTTTTACTATTTCAATCATCATGTTGGGCTTGGGATCAATTGCTCTTGCCAATAGTAAAAGACTTCTTTCATCTCCTAAAATCCTTTGCAATCCAAACTTATTATTCATAAATGCTTTGAGGCACTGAATTAGTTTATATTGATTCTTCTTATCAATATTTTCTTGCTGTTTTTTGTCCAGAAGTTTTTCCAACACATCCAATAAGAGTCCAAGACCTTCATGGCCAAAGTTGTACCCAACTGGTATTTTCTTGCTGTTTTTTGTCCAGAAGTTTTTCCAACACATCCAATAAGAGTCCAAGACCTTCATGGCCAAAGTTGTTAACCCAACTGGCAGGATTACTGGTTAAAGAAACCCTCAGGGATTCTAGGCAGTTAAGTTTCTCATCTGGAATACCAGATCGCAATTCATGAACATATTCTTGTGAAGACAGGGTACATTCATGTTTGCTATTTTTCAGCCCACCCATAACTTTACTTCCAACTATAGATTTGGCAGTAGCAGAAATATACTGGCCAACCATCTCACGCCTGGTGGTAAAATCTTTGTTTCTTAATGGAGCTTCTTTTCTTCATTAAGGTTCATACCCTCCTGACGAAAACAGCAGCTACTCCCAGTGTCAGTGAGGCCCTGAGCTCCTCCTCCAACAAGAACAACCTAGTTCACACCAGGAAAACCATCCTCAGCAAACTTCTCCTAGAAAATCAACCTGTTACAGTTTAAATTTGACTGGCTGCCAATAGGACAGTATTAACCTTGAGGGTTTTGTTTGTTTGTTTGTTTTTGGTACGGGGATCAAACTAGGGTCCTTGCGCTTGCGAGGCAAGCCACTGCTGAGCTAAATCCCTGGCCTTGAGTTTTTTCTAATCAACAAAGTACATAAAAAAGCAAATTAACCCTGTAATCACAACTTAAGAATTTGCAATGTACAAGAAATTTTTTATGCATACCAATTAAACATCAACTCAAATTGAAACAAAGATATAATTTATCAAATAGTTAAAATCTGTAACTTGATTTCTCTTGTAAAATTTCTTGATATCTGGTAAAGCGCAGTTGAAGGTTTTCTGGATTTATGTTGGCATCAGACTGATAACATAGTGCTGGCCTTTGAGCTATTCACTATTTTCCTAGTTAGTTGCAACAATGGAGTTGTTTTTTTTTCAAGTTTCCTGTTTCTATACTTTTTCTGACATTGGCAGCAGATTGAGTTACAAAAACAGTATTCATTAGTTCACCCTGGGTGGTAACTTTGTTCCAAATCAGCCTAACTTTTCTTCTGTCTAGAGTTCCCTCTGGGGGCCAAGACTGGCTTAGCTGAGACTGTGATTACTCACAAAGCTTCCTGAGTATCTTTGGTTTCAGTTTTATCCCATAATCCCCCACAAAGTCTTTATCAAAATTATTGATCATACATTCAAGTGCAGTAGGTCTTAACTGTTTTGAGCCCATGATTTACAAATTTTCCTACCCATGTGAGGTGTCACAAGACAAACAGGGATTGGGTACCATTCTGGGGAACAGTCTCACTTTCCATTCAGCCTGGCTGTGGGCTTCTCAGTCACTTCTGGTGCAGTCAGACTATGGAGAATTTCTTGTCACAAGAGTCTCCATTTTGTCCTTTTTAAGCATGACCACAGACTCACAGGATGGACCCATACAAGCTCTTCAATGCCAGGTGGGCTCCTTAAGTGCAAGTACCCCCTCCCTTTGTTTTGGTGCACAGATAAGGCTACCAATAGCTTTCATATCTTATGTTACTCACTTTCCTAACTGAGTCTCTTTCACACACACAGTCACACAAGAAGTTAACAAATTCCCTCCCTGGGGCCACTTACAAAGTACAATACAAAATACACAAAGCACAATAACAAATTGAGTACACAAATGAAACCCTCACAAATGGCAAAGAGTGATTAGGCCTTCACTCTGTATTTTGTCCAAATTGAGGATATAAATCTTCACAAATGGTAGAGTAGGGAGTCTAATCAGGCCTCCAATCTGTAACCTGCCCAAATGTTCACTTAAGAACCAAAACAAAGAAAAACAAACTAGGGAGTAGCCCAGGGGATATCACCACTCAGGTGGATGATTCCACTCACTTGCCTTCCTTCTGCTGTCTCTGTCCCGGGTTCAAGCGGCCCACTGTTGGCAAGCTGGCCTTCAAGTCCTACAAAGGGAACCCACAAAATCCCAGGGGCATGCCTTTTCCCTTTCAAGGAGGCAGATGACTTCTCCCTCCAGTGGAACTCGGGTTGAGGCCCAATATGGGCCATGTCAGTTAGCCCTTTCCTTCCCAGCCAACACATCACATGTTATGGAAGGAATTGGTAAGTGACACACAAAGAGGAGCAGAACAGAAGTAAAATAAAAAATATATTTCATCAACACAGGTCAATTGCACCTAAAAGCAGTGCCAGGATTGACCTGACCTAGTTTTTGTGAGACACTACTTCTGTATCAACCACAGGTGGAAGGAAAGGAGGAAAAGAAAGGAGTCAGGGCTCTTCAACCTCATTTTTGTCTTCTCTCAAGGGTGCACTAGATGTGGGATGTTTGCTCACAATTAAAGGACAAGGAACCACATAGACCATGCTCCATGTAGAGAAATTTTCAGGGCATATAACAGAGCTCTGGCCATGAGCATGCTTCTTCTGAGGAAACCAAGAGTTATATTTGATAACATCTTGTCACACAGGAGAAAGCAACTGGGTACTGACTTTAGTGCCAGCTTGATGCAATATATTTGCCAATAAAGAGACATAATGCTATACTTTAATTAATAAATTCTGCCCATGACCCTAGTTAGAAAAAGTTTTCTGCACACACTTTTGTTTTCTTGTTGGCCAGCTGAGCTCATCTCCACTGTGGAATTCCTTGTCATTTATTCCCAATACTTTATTTCCATTTGGGTGAACTTTCCTAGTTCATGTTCCTCTTTGGGTGACACTTGTGAGAACCAGCCTATGAGTCTATCCCCAACTAACGGGCAAATGAGGATGAAAGACAAAAGAAACAAAGATAATTTGGAATGAGGGGGCCAGGGGCCTCTTTTCCTCTAGTAGACAAAGCCGTAAGTATTTGGTTCTTCTTGCTTATACTGACTTAGACATGGGTACAAACAATTAGATTAATAGAAGATTCATCTGACTCTTATTATCTGTACCATGTACCCATGTAAACATCCAGTTTTCAGCTGTATTGACTCTTCTCTGGAACTTGCAATGTGCTATCATGCCTGCACATTGCAAAAGGAGGTAGAGCTTGCTGTTTTTCTCTTTTTTACTTGCAGAGAAGGTCAATTAGGCCTTGATCCTCATTATCTGGTCTCCTACAGGGCAGGTCATTTTTAAAGGGTCTGAGTTTTGAACGGCTGCTTTAACTAAGTGGATTTATGTGACTATTTTGTGATCTTTTCAGATATTATGCCACATGGCAAGAAAAGTCTACATTTTACAGAATATTTCAATGTTTTCACAAATGATCTTTGTGAATGATTCTAGTAGATTTATATGCAAGCTTATTTCTTTTAAAAACAAAGTTAATCTTAGAAATATTTATGTTAAACAACTTTTTGACATACTTAAACTGTAAGAAGTGTTTTCCTACTTTATATAAATCCTTGAAGGTGCTGTTGATGCACATACTTAACCATGACGGAATTCTGGATACACTATCCCAAACTAAACCACCTTGGCATTTAAAGAATTTAAACTGAAGGAATTTCAGAAACAGAATGTATAGCAGGGAATTTCTAACCTTCTCTGGAGGCAGCTCATAAAACTTTCTGTGAAATGTTCCTTTCTTATATCCACAGGGAAAAAAAAAGTCCTTATCTCTGAAAAAAAACAGAAAATAATGTACATGAACAAGGCTGGGTGTTGGTAAATATCCCCCAGTTTAGTACTCATAGCTTAGACCCTTTGTCCTACTGATACAGGAATGATATCAGACCTCTGATTGATATAGGGGAAATATTACAACTCCCAACCTGCCAGATGTCAGATATGTCACTTTAGTATTTCCCAAGATAGAATAATGAATTCTAAGGAACAATGGAAGTTAAGTGAAAAAAATATTTATTGAGAAATATAGCTTCTGAGAGGTAGTAGGTGTCCCAAATGGGTTGCTGAGGACCCCACTTTACAGGGGAAGTTTTATACAGCAAAATCAGGAGGTGGGTAAAAAATCACAAAGCCAGTATAATGTGCAACACAACCAATAAGATTACAAGTATAGATGCTTAGGTAATATTGATCTAATGGGGAAGCAAGTCACATACAAGTATACATGGAAAGAACAAAGAATATTTTAGGAGGGTTATGGGTCCAAGGGTCTTTGTCACCTACTGAGGTGACTGTTGATCTAGACTTTATTAGGTTAGGTATTATCACTTATCTCATCCAGAGGCCTGGTCATTTCATCATTGTCCTGAGACCTGGCCTCTAACTGATGCACTTCTAGAGACAGTTGTCATGTGTTTTTATCTTTTGCATTAACTCTCTCAAGGGCCCAGCCCTATCTGACTGACTATAATGTTTCTACCTAACTTAGCTATTCATAATACTATCATACTTTTCCATGATTTTCTCCACTTCACCAAACTGTCATGGTTAACCATTTTTAGGGGGTCTTCATTTTCTTCAAAAAGTTTTTGTGTGATGTAAAATTTATATTGTTACATTTGTATGTTTTTATTTTGTTAATGTGTTTTTTATGGTACTGGGAATTAAATCCAAAGCCTTTGCACTAAACTGTATATGCAGGCTTTTTTTTTTTTTTTTTTTGTACTGGGGATTTAACTCAGGTTCTTGCACTTGGAAGTCAGGCTCCAGAACCACTGAGCTAAATCCCCAGCCCTCCAGCCATTTTTTATTTAATTTTTCCTCACTGAGTTTATTGGTACATTTTAGGTATACAGTACAGTTACATTCATCATTGGGATCTTGTATCTTTACATGGCAGGTCTTGGTTCTCATTTTTTCCCCAGACCCCTGCCCTCCCTTCACCCCCTCCTCCTTTCCCTATTTACAAAAACTTTATTTCCATTTTTTCATTTTCTCATATTTTTTCTTTCCCTTTTTCCTTTCCCCTACCCTTCCCACTTCCCCTACACCTTTAGCCATTTACTTCCCATTTCACATTCTCAATTATACCATTAGGATCTTATGTATGATTACAGTTTTCAAACCAGAGAAACTATTCAGTATTTACACATGAGTGACTTATGTATTTAACTTAAGAGTATATCCTCCAATATGCATCCATTTTCCTATGAATGACTCTAATTTCTCCTTCTTTATGGCTGAAGAGCATTCCATTTTATAGAAAAACCACATCCTTTCATGTTAAAATCAGGAACAAGACAAGGATGCCCATTATCACCACTTCTCTTCAATATAGTTCTGGAAACATTAGCCACAGCAATTAGACAAGAGAAAGAAATTAAAGCAATAAAGATAGGAAAGGAAGAAGTTAAACTGTCATTATTTGCTGATGATATGATACTCTACATTGAAGATCCAAAAAACTCCACCAAAAAACTTCTAGACTTAATTGACAGATTCAGTAGAGTATCTGGATACAAGGTGAATAACCAAAAATCAATAGCCTTCTTATACACAAATAACAGACTCATGGAAAGAGAAATAAGGGGAAAAAAATCCTTTTATAATAGCATCCAAAACACTGAAGTATCTAGGAATCAATCTAACAAAAGAAGCAAAAGATCTCTATGCTGAGAACTATAGCACTCTGAAAAAAGAAATCGAAGAGGATATAAAAAAATGGAAAGATATCCCCTGCTCCTGGGTAGGAAGAATCAACATAGTGAAAATGGCCATACTTCCAAAACTGCTATATACATTCAATGCAATGCCAATTGAAATTCCAACACTATATTTCACAGAACTAGAAAAAAGAATCCAAAAATTCATTTGGAACCACAAGAGGCCTAGAATAGCAAAAGCCATCTTAGGCAACAGACACATGGCACCGGGTATAACAATTCCCAATTTGAAACTATATTACAAAGCCACTGTGATAAAAACAGCATGGTACTGGCAAAGAAATAGGCCTGAGGATCAGTGCAACAGACTGGAAGACACAAAAACAACTCCAGATGTACTCAACTACCTCATCTTTGACAAAGGAGCTGACCATCCTCAGTGGAGGAAAGACAGCCTTTTAATAAATGGTGTTGGAAAAACTGCATGTCAATCTGTCACAGATTAAAATTAGACCCTTATCTTT
>NW_022900947.1:52410308-52422215 GCF_012274545.1 Fukomys damarensis
GAGGTACAAGATCCCAACAATGAATGTAACTGTACTGTATCCCTAAAATGTACCAATAAACTCAATTAAAGCTAAAAAAAAAAAAAAAAGGAAAGAAAAACCACATCTTCTTTATCCAGTTTCCAACTGATGAGCAAATGAGCTATATCCAAGATTTAGCTATTACAAACTGTGCTGCTATAAACATGGGTCCACATATATCACTGTGGTATAATTCTTTTAATTCTTTTGGAAAGATACCCAGCAGAGCTATGGCTGGGTCAAATGGAATCTCTAATCCAGGTTCTTTGAGGTATCTCCATATTGATTCCCATAGTGGTTGCACCAGTCTGCACTCCCACCAACAATGGAAAAGGGTTCCTTTCTCCCCACAACCCCACCAACATTTGTTATTGTGTGATTTCTTGATAGCAGCCATTCTTTGTGGGGTGAGGTGGAATCTCAGTGTTGTTTTCATCTTCATCTCTTGAATGACCAGTGACGTGGAGCTTTTTTTCATATATTTACTTGCTACTTTTACTTCTTTGTCTGAGAAATGTCTGTTCATTTCAGATGCCCATTTTTGAATTGGGTCTTTTTATTTGGGGGGGCTGATTGTTTTGAGTTCTTTATATATTCTAGATAATAGTCCTTTGTCTGAGGAGCAGCTGGAAAAAATTTTTTCCCACTTTGTAGGTTGTTTCTTAGCTCTGCTGGTGGTTTCTCTTGCAGTGCAGAAGCTTTTAATAAGATGAGATCACAGTTGTTCTTTTTGTTAGTTCCTGTGCTACTGAGGATTTGTTCATAAAGTTTTTCCCTATGCCAATGTCTTCAAGAGTTCTGCCTAACTTATCTTCCAGCAAATTTAGTGACTCTTTTTTAATATTTAGATCTTTAATCCACTTGGATTTTAGTTTAGTGCATAGTGAAAGATAAAGGTCTAGTTTTAATCTTTGCCAAGTTGAAATCCAGTTTTTCCAACACCATTTATTAAAGAGATTGTCTTTCCTCCAGTGAGGATGGTTGTCTCCTTTGTCAAAGATCAGGTAGCTGAATACATCTGAAGTTGTTTCTGCATCTTCCAAACTATTCCACTGATCCTCAGGTCTGTTTCTTTGCCAGTAACCTGCTGTTTTCATCATAGTGGTTTTGTAGTATAGTTTCAAATTGGGAATTGTTATAACCACTGCCATGTCTCTGTTGCCTAGGATGGCTTTTGCTATTCTAGGTCTCTTCTGGTTCCAAATGAATTTTTGGATTATTTTTTTTCTAGTTCTGTGAAATATACTGTTGGAATTTCTATGGGCATTGCATTGAACCTTAGAATTTCTTAATAAACAGGGTACAGGGAAGCTTGATCTCTCTGACAATGGTCAACTGCTACCTAACTTCAGAGATTTACTGCCTTGAGAAGGTTGAAGATCTCTGGTCTATGTTTTATTGGAGAATGGCAACTAGTCAAAAGTTGTCCCCACACACACAAATTGTTTCAAGTAGGACCAGAAAGGCATATTTTCAGTCAGCATATATATTGACCCTCTTGCCCTGGGCAACTTGGAGAGCCCAAGGTGGAAGGTAGAGGTCCGGGACAGCTGCCATGCAGCAATCACATCTGCTCACTCCAGCCTGCCGCAAGCCAACAAGTGGACTGGTTTGGCACCTCTGCAATATCCACACAGACCACCGCCACCCCCATGCTCTCAGGCATCCTGAGTGTGCCAGTTCTTGGATCCACTCTGCAAAGGCACAGGTGGTCATAAAGTTCATTTTTCTGAGCTCCAGAAGATAAAACAGAAGTGAACAACTGTAATAAAGGTACATCAGATCTCCATAGTTGGTAAGTTGGAGAGAGGACCACCTCCCATCAGAAGTTTGAATATCTTCAGAGAAAGGGCAGAGGGAACCTGTAGTAGAACCTTACAGAGTTCAACCCTGCAAGAGGTAAGAGAGCTCAATTTGGGCCTTGCAGCCTGGATTTAGCCTGAATCTCAGGGGTCAGCCATCAGCTAGCTGAGACTTAAGGACTTAGTTCCACACATGGCTGCACACATTGTCTATTATGACAGCAGAGATATAGTCTGAAAGAGGCTTTTCAAATTATTTTTCTTCTTTCTTTTCCTCATTCCACTCGCAAATTCTTTCTTTTTTCTGTTTCCTTTTTCCAACTCAGTCTCTTGCTCCCCCAGATTATTTTTCATCTCCCTTTCTGTTCCTATTCCTGCCCTAACTTGGATTTCTTCTTTTATCATTTTTCTTTTTTCTTTATGTTCCTTTCTTCTCTTATTTTACTTCTCTCTCAAGGGTCAATAGTTTCAAAGGAAATTGAGCCCCTGTTACTGTTAAAATGTTATATTCTTGTCTTTATTCTTGCACTTTGTCTTTTCCTCTTGTATTCAACAGTTTCTAAACATTTGTGTGGTCATCCTGTGTCCTCTGGCTTCACTTGAAATTTTCTCTAATTCTTTTTCCTATCTACTCCTCTTGTCCTAACTCTGTCTAAGCCCTGATCCTAAAGGGTAAAGATGCTATATTGAAGAGTTTATTCACTGTAAACACATTTTGGCCTGCTTCTTGATTTTGATTTAATTCACATGGTTTAAAGGTGATAGATTAATGACTACACACAAATGGTCAATTTGTAAGTTGTGTTTGATCCTATTGTTTTGCTGATTGTATCAATTGGGCTAAAGGGTTGTGATTGATTTAATGAGTTGTCCTGTCTGATGTTATGAAAATGAGAATGTCTATGAGTCATTAGAGACTCAAAAGCTAAATCACAACTATATCAGGAAGATTTAAGTAATAACCCAGGAATTAAACCAAGGACAAACCAACAACAAAAATAAAAATGAGGAAACACTTAAGCAAGACCTTTTTTATTTTTTAATTTTTGAGGTTCTTGACAAATTGTTAAATTTACCAGCATGGGCTTGAACTTATGGTCCTCCTACTTCAGCCTCCCAGAGTTCTGAGATTATTGATGTACACCATCAATCCCAACTGTTAATCTGTCTTTTCTTACAAGTGACATCCAATATATTTAAAATGATAAAGGAATTGATATTTTTCCACCCACTTGATTAATTTCATTGATCAATTTGTATTTTGAGTAAGTACAAGATTCTCTTCAAGCAGCATGTGCAGAGATGACTTTTAGAGATGTCAGTTTTTCAGTGTAAGTGAAGCACACCAGCTGCTGGGCCTCTATTGTGGGCCAGGACTCTGCTAGAATCCAAGAACATAAGGACAAAAATACAAATTCTTGCTCAGATTGCTCAGAAACCTATGTGGCAAAGAAGCTAACTAGGAAAATATTCTTTTTGCTCATTTGACGGTGAAAGAGTTTAGGAAATGCTACCCAAAATGTGCCAACTCAACATGCTGATTACTTCAAGTCAAAGGCATGTGAAAAATAGCAAACACAAGGAGAGGATTCCTCTGTACTGCCCTCACCTGCCTGAAGATGGAGCCTCAGAACAGCTCAGCTTGTTTTAATCCTCTTCCTGGTGTTTTGTCAATCAGGCAAGATTGACTCTCATCTTAAAGGAAAACTAGAAGTCAGCACCACACCCAGACAAACTTTGTCAGAAATTATCATCTGTTTTTCTTAGGACCCATTTATCTGTCCCCAAAATAATTTACTCTCCCCTAAACTGACTATTTCTTCTCTCTGACCTTCCTGATGAAGAGGGTATATCATCATCTACATCTCACTTGGATTTTAGAGTTCATTTTTTCTTCATGAGACATACCTGAGCATGTAAACGATTTGTGTTCCTTTTCTCTTGCTAATCTGCCTGTTGTCACTTAATTTCATAGACTCAGAGCTACGGTTTGGATCTGGACTCTCCCCCTAAAACCCTAAGTGCTAAGGTGTGGTGTCTGTTGGTCCCATGGGAGATACTGCAGATTTAGGAGATGGGGCCTAGTTGCCTATGCCTCCAGGAAGAGGGGTGTGAGTGCACTGACCTCTTTATGTGGTATATCCTCTCCAGCTCAGCTCCACTGGACACTTCCTTAACACCACTTTTGGTGGCCACCTCTCAGGCTCTTGCTCTTGAGGTCCTGTGCCTGGCACCAGCTCTCTTTGGCAGATAGGAGAAAAGTAAGATGGCCCACGCCAAACTACTTTCCAAAGCATTCACTTATGAAGGAGAATTATCACTCTTGGTAGTATAATCAGTGATTCTTTTCTACAAAAAGAAAGAAAGGAGGGCCGGGGATTTAGCTCACCGGTTCGGTGGCCTGCCTTGCAAGAGCAAGGACCCGAGTTCAGTCTCTGGTACTGGAAAAAAAAAAAAGAAAGAAAGAAAGAAAAGAAAAAAGATAATGTATAAAACTGTCAAACACAAATATTTCAGGTCACTAGACATCCAAGCTATTGATCTTTCCAAATCCTCTCTTCCATCTGATTTTTCTCACCTTTGCCCTTTACATTCAAGTCATTGCTAGGTAATTTGAGCACTAAAACTAATCAAATTCCTGTTGTGGAGCTGATAAGTATGAATAATATAACAGTTTTGCCAATCTGGATGACACATTTTGCAGTTTACTGGGCCCTTCAAAGTCTTAGCCAAAAGGAAGAAGTAATGAAAATTTTCAGTGCTACTGAAAATCAGTGAGGGAGGTTTTAGATGTGAAGGAAAAGATTCTTTCAGTCTGTCTTAAGTCTATAATTTATCTAAATTGATCTCTCTTCTTTCTAAAAGCATTGAAATCTATATTTGCACTTAAGGAGAATTAAATAACTTTATTTTTGTGACACATTTTGAGATAATTGGAGACCTCCTGATGTGTTGTGAAACTAAAGATTGAAATTCTCTGTACTAAATAATTTGGTGGAAAGCTTATACAAGCAAGATACTTCCAAAATAAGATCAAATACTCAAATCTCCCCTTCAAAGCTTTTCTTCTGATCATTAAATTATTTTGATTTATTTTCACTGGAGCTCTTTATGACAACTAGGGTAAAATTGATAGAGGTCCTATAAATTACATGGCATATTAAAATAAACATTATTCAGAGATTGAGTTTTTTAAGATTAAAGGGTTCTGAGCGCCACCTGCTGGTAGGATGTGTAAACTGAGGCAACTTTCCTTGATTATAGTATTGTGGAGTCAGGTTTCATACTACCAAGTCATAACCAAAACAAGTTAATCTTTGAACAAAATCAATTAACATACATATGAATGTGTGCATTCCTTTCCTGAAACAATTCAAAAAGTCTCAATGAAAAATTACCTGAAGATTGTGCTAGAAAGTCTGGCTTGGTAGATAGTGTGCATCAGGCCCTTCACTCCACCCCCAGCACTGTGGAGGAGGGAAGAAGAAGAGAAAAGAAAAGATCAAGCAACCTTCCGTGGCTCTGCCAACTTCAAGCCATGATACCATAAGCAAAATTTTAACATCACTGATCCTTGGGTTCCCAATGTATAAAACAGAAAAATTAACCTTGATGAAATAAGATACTATGTTGCCAAAGATTAAAACAAGACCCCTATCATTCACCATGTACTAAATTAAAATTCAAGTGGACTAAAGATCTAATTATTAAAACATAAATATTAAACTTGTTGGAAGATAAGCTAGGCAGAACTCTTGAAGAATTGGCATCAGAAAAGACTATAAACAAATCCTCAGTAGCATGGGAACTAGCACAAAGAATCAACAACTGGCATCTTGTCTTTTTTAAAAGCACAAGCTACAAAGTTGGGAAAAAATTTTACCAGCTGTTCCTTAGACAAAGGTCTACTATCTAGAAATATAAAGAACTTTAAAAAATCAGAGCCCCCAGCCATGTTTATAGCGGCACAGTTTGTAATAGCTAAATCTTGGAAACAGCCTATTTGCCCATCCATTGGAAACTGGATAAAGAAATTGTGGTTTTTCTATAAAATGGAATACTACTCAGCCATAAAGAATGAGAAAATAGATTCATTCATAGGAAAATGGATACATATTGAAGATATACTCCTAAGTGAAATAAATAAGTCACACATGTGTAAATACCGAATAGTTTCCCTGGTGTGAATAATCTGTAACAATGCATAAGATTCTAATAAGATTACTGACATTGTGAAATGGGAAGAAAGGAGCTAGAGGTGTAGGGAAGGTGTGATGGGTAGGGGAAGAACAAAAAGGGAAAAGAAAAAAATGTGAGAGAATGAAAAGATGAAAATAAAGTGTTTGTAGATGGGGAGGGGAGGAGGGGTGAAGGGAGGGCAGAGGTAAGGGGAAAAAATGAGAATCAAGACTTGCCATGTAGAGGTACAAGATCCCAACAATGAATGTAACTGTACTGTATCCCTAAAATGTACCAATAAACTCAATAAAATTTAAAAAAAAATCAGAGCCCCAAATACAAATTCCCAATTCAAAAATGGGCATCTGAAATGAACAGACATTTCTAAAACAAAGAAAAACAGCATACATAGGAAAAAATGTTCATCACTGGTCATTCCAGAGATGCAGATGAAAGTAACATTGAGATTCCACCTCACCCCAGAAAGAATGGCTGCTATCAAGAAATCAACCAATAACAAATTCTGGCAGGGTTGTGGGGAGAGAGGAACACTTCTGCATTGTTGGTGGGAGTGCAGACTGGTACAATCACTGTGGAAATCAATATGGAGATATCTTTAACAAGTAGTATAGAAGTCCCATTTGATCTAGCTATTGCCCTGCTGGGTGTCTTCCCAAAAGAATTAAAAGACTCATATTACAGTGATATATGTGCATCCATGTTTATAGTGGCATAGTTTGTAATAGCTAAAACTTGGAAACAGCCTAATTGCCCATCAAGTAGAGGCTGGATAAAGAAGATATATTTTTTATATATAAAATGGAGTACTACTTACTCAGTTATAAAGAATGAGAAACTAGCCGGGTATGGTGGTGCACACCTGTAATTCCAGCACTTGGGAGGTCGAAGCAGGAGGGTCACTGTGAGTTCAAGGCCAGCCTGGGCTATATAGCAAGTTCAGGGCCAGCCTGAACTATGAAGGGAAACCTTGCCTTGAAAAAAAAAAAAAGAGAGAAGAATGAGAAACTAGAGACATTTATAGCTAAGTGGATACACATTGAGACCATACTCAAGTGAAATTAATAGGACACACATGTGTAAATACTAAGTAGTTCCTCTGGTGTGAATAACTAAAAGTATAATAAGTTTCAAAATGTATAATTGATATTGCACAATAGGAGAAAAGGTCTAAAGGTGTAAGGAAAGTGGGAGGGCAATGGGAAAGGAAAGAAGGAAAAAAAGAGAAAAGGAAAAAATGGAAACAGTCTTTCTAAATAGGGAAGGATGGAGGGGATGAAAGGAGCGCAGGGGAATGGGGAAAAATAAGATCCAAGACCTGTCATGTAAAGGTCCAGGATCCCAATGATGAATGTAACTGTACTGTATACCTAAAAAGAACCAATAAAGAAAAAAAAAAAGAAATAAGATACTATGGACTCTGGGAAAGAATAGAAAAATAATGAGGAATCTGGTGTTCAGGACATTCTGTCTAATACCCCAAAATGTGACACTAGGCACTGGAGAAGACAGAAGTCAGGTCACTCTCCTCTTCCCCTCATTCCGTCTCTGAAGTAGGCCATACGTCCCAGCTGACTTTCCTGCAGTGTTGATCATAAGATCCGTATATGTCCTGTACCCAGGGGTGTTCTGAGGCTAAGCGTTGGCTGAAGTGTTCAGTGTACATTGAGTGGTCAGAGCCGTACCAAAAAAATTAGTCAGCAGGAGTCAATGCCCTTAACCATGAGTAACATTGATAGATGATAAGATCTGACGATGAGAGGGAAGGAACGAAAACAGAATGGTAGATGGCATCAGTCTCAAAGCTCATTTCCTCATTCAGCCAACCCTCTCTCTCCCTGCTCCCCCCTCTCTTTTCTGCTCTCTCTCCCACCCTCATATGTTTATGTGCCTGTGTATTGGTCCTCTCTCTCCCTGTCCTTCTTCTAAATATTTAGTGTCTTAGGGTTCTTCCCAGCTTAAAAACTGTAAATGTGCAAAGGGTAACACCCCACTGCCTCTTCCCACAAACACATGTGCATACAGCGACCAAGTCAAAATCCTTGAAATTAGGAAAGTTTCAAGTTTGTTTGTGGAGGTAAATGAAGCAGCTAGCTAACCATTAAGATGTAGTAATAAAAAATGTAGTAGTGTTTCATTTTTTTAAAAATTGGGTCAAATTCCTGGGAAATTTTTCTAAATGAGTTGGGCAATAGCTTAAATTTCCTGACTTTCAATTCAGCCTTACTCCCCTTTTGAAAAGGAGTCAAGTTTAAAACATATTTTAATAAACTTTTAATCACTGTTATTTTATATGACAGGACATGCTACCCCAAAATAAGGCATCTTAGCATGTTGAAAACAAATAGGAAAAATTATCTGACCTTTCCCCAAAACAGGTCATAAAACTTTCATAGGAGAACACTCCTCTCCCTCTCCTCTTCACATATTATCCTAATAATAATTTAAAGTAGGAAGTAATAATAAAGTAGACAGTTAAACTTAAATTGGCTCTGAATTGACTTTTTCCAAATTCAAGCTATGAGAGCTTCCTTTCCATAATCCCCTCTTTCTATAAAAGAATTTGGGACCAAGATGTGAGACAATTAACCTCATTTGAATTCCAAGGAGATCTTGGCATACATGAGTTCTGGGTCTCCTCACCAAAATAAATTTTAAATGTTAGATTCTAGCCTGTAAGCCCATGCCCCAAAATATATACTTATTCTTGGGAAGAAAATTTTTCATTCCTTGCTGTTGCCTGGATACAAATGAAATGAAGATTATTAAAAGGCCAAAATAGTTTTGAAAGCCATAACTATATTAACTAGATTTAACTAATTAACCCTCCAGTTGAAAGAATGACAGGGTTAATTAGCTCAAACAGGATACATCTTTTAGTTTGGGAAAAAGAAAAAAAAAAAAGAGCTTTGGAGATTAGTCATTCTCTTGCCAATTTGTGCTTTGATTCCCATGCTATAAGGTGTTGTCTTCCCTATAAATGCTGGATAGCTGTATTATTGATCTGTGTAATTTTAGTATTTCTTGACATGTATGTAAAAATGCTATTTAAAACCACCAGATGATTGCATCTTGTCTTGTTTTCAAAATGCCAGATATTCAAATGCTCACTTTTGAGATGCTTCTAAAAAGGGGAATGTTTCCTATACCTTTGTTAATAAATGAGGCAAGATATTGTGAGGAGCAGCTGAGTCTAGAAGGAAGGCTGAACTTGTACAGTTCTACTGGTTTCTTACAAGGTATATTCTCTACCAGGGTATGATCTGTAGTACACTTAGAGGACTCAAGCAACACAGTTTAGACTGCTTACCTTGAAGACAGAGTGCTGTGGTTGCTGTTGTTCTCATTAACTTTTCTTTCTCATGTTGGGATGGCAGGTTCCTTTGGCTCACTCTCTTCATTGAGGCTGCTGAGAAGAGAGTCTGAGAACCCACTTGTAGAGTCTCCTGCTTTGGTTAAGTAGACATAGCCCCAGTTACCAGTTCTGAGGCCAAGAAAAACTTTAATTTCTGTAATCCCTCAGCAAAAACTTTTATTTCCCTAGAATGTATAAAGCAAAAATAATTCTGTGGTTTTGTGATTACAAAAGGTGATCAGAGATAATCTTTGAAAATAGAATGGAGCACTTCTCAGCCTTTTGGCTAAGAACAAGTAAATATAAAATGGAACCCACCAGCATCTGAAATGAACAGACATTTCTCAAAGAAGTAAAAGTAGCAAGTAAATATATCAAAACATATTCCACATCACTGGTCATTTGAGAAATGCAGATGAAAACAACACTGAGATTCCACCTCACCCAACAAAGAATGGCTGCTACCAAGAAATCACACAATAACAAATGTTGGTGGGGTTGTGGGGAGAAAGGAATCCTTCTCCATTGTTGGTGGGAGTGCAGACTGGTGCAACTACTATGGAAATCAATATGGAGATACCTCAAAGAGCTTGGACTGGAGGTTCCATTTGACCCAGCCATACCTCTTCTGGGTATCTTTACAAAAGAATTAAAAGAATCATATCACAGTGACATATGCGCACTTATGTTTATAGCAGCACAGTTTGTAATAGCTAAAACTTGGAAACAGCCCATTTGCCCTTCAGTTGGAAACTGGATAAAGAAGATGTGGTTTTTCTATAAATGGAATACTACTCAGCCAAAAATAATGAGAAATTAGGAGTCATTCATAGGAAAATGGATACACATTGAGGATATACTCCTAAATGAAATAAATAAGTCACACATGTGTAAATACCGAATAGTTTCTCTGGTGTGAAAAACTATAATAGTACTCAAGATCCTAATGGGATAATTAACAATGTGAAATAGGAAGAAATGGGCTAAAGGTGTAGGGGAAGTGGGAAGGGTAGGGGAAAGGAAATAAGGGAAAAGAAAAAATATGAGAAAATGAAAAAAATGGAAATAAAGAGTTTGTTAATGGGGAGGGGAGGAGGGTGTGAAGGGACAGCAGGGACAAAGGGAAAAAAGGAGAACCAAGACCTGTCATGTGAAGGTACAGGATCCCAGTAATGAATGTAACTGTTTTGTAGACCTAGAATGCACCAATAAACTCAATAAATTTTTTTAATAAATGGAACCCACCATTAAAAGAAGAAAGTCTATCTGTTTTCAATGAAACTATAAGTGGACATTGGGTGTGGACACACCTGTCTTTAAAGAACATCCTGCTGTGTCTCAGACAGCATTATAAATGAATCCACTGAAAAAGACTCCCTATCTGTTCCAGCTACCTGTTATAACAAATGGTAGACAGTGTATGCTCCACAGTTGCATAAGAAATCATCCCAAATTTTACTGGCTTCAACCATTAATTGAGCATGTCAATAATTTGAGCTGGGCTCAGCCAGGTCATTCTTCTAGCATTCCCTGGGCTCACGTACACATCTGTGGTCGTTCATTAGGTTCGCCCAAAGGATGATTGTCTAGGATGACCTCACTTGGGACAAAATTTCTAACACAGGATTGTTCACATGATGTCCATTCAGGCTTTCAAGTCTTATTTAGGCCTACACCCATAACTGGCACAAGATACATTCAAGAACTTTTAAAGCCCCAGCCTAGATTTGACACATTTCTGCTTTTGCTGTGACCAGTAAGGTCATATTGAAAGGGATATATATGAATAGAAATTGGATCACCTTCACAATATGCCATTTTTATACCCAATATATGTAATCACATAATCCTTTTAGCTTTGATCCCTTTCATCTTAAGACAGTGACCTCAAACCTCCAATCCTAACTACAAACTAATATTTCTTTAGACACTTATTCAAGTAATTTTTAAATATTTATTCATTAAAAGTCTATGTTTGCAATAAATTATAATTATGTTTGTCTTGGAGAGTTGGTACATGTTCATACTTCACCTTCACGATTTTTACTGCCCCTTCTCCTCACCCTCTGGTGTCCCCTCTCCTCTCCCCTTGCCAAATCACTCTTACACATTTTATATACAATACCAATTCTGCCTCAACCAGACCATACAGTATATTAGCCCCATAAATTGCAATTGAGAAGTGATAATTAATCTCAATGCCACTCAGAAGAGCAATGCATTCCAGTGGAGGGGAAAACAGTGATGAGGGGAAAACGGTGATTAGGAATAAGACAGTAAAGCAGCTGCATATAGCTTCCACCGACGGCTCCCTAAGATGACAGCCTTGCGATCAAACCTGAGGGCCAGGTGGTTTCCTGACTTTGTATGCTTCATTTGACCAAAAGAAAGGAACTAATGAAGAATGGAGAGACAGAAGGAATGATAAAAAGAAAGAGGTGAATTACCTTCCTGAAATTTACTTATTGAAATGTAGCCTAGTAGACAAGAAGAGCACTGACTAAAAAAAAAAAAAAAAAAAAAAAAAAAAAA